>NW_026999501.1:0-123071 GCF_037126465.1 Ornithodoros turicata | reverse complement strand
CGATAGAGTCACCCCGATACATTTTTTTTTCTTTCCGCAAGTTAACCAATCTTCCACGCATGAGTCGGCACTGTGCTCTTTCACTCTCTCGCATCGGGGGTCATCGAAAGACGCTTTTTCGAAGATGCACAACGAGCAAAATAAAGAAGAAAAAAAAAAGGTGTTTCTTCACGAATTTTTTTCATGCGATATATCGAACAGACTTTTGTTCTGAAAACGGCTTTGGTATCTGGTGACCGAAGAGATAAGATTTTCTCATTGGAACAACTTCGTAGCTTTTCTACTTAAAAAGTTAATTATTGAAAGAATTAAGACATTGCCTTAGGAGTCTGCTAATGCCCTCCTAGGGAATGCCCTTCAGCATACGCTATATCTCAAATTGATTTCATATCGGAAGAAGTGATAGATATATCTTTTAATATGATCACATTTAGCTGGGATACCCTGCATACAGGGTAGATGAAGTAAGACTGAATGAATTTGATGAAATCCGCGAATGACTTTCAAAATGACTTTCTCGCAAAAGTCGTTCAATATATCTATTCCGTACGCGACCAATTCAAAGGTGGTGGCGTATACACAAATAGCGCAGCCGTTAACTAACATTCGCGATAAATCATTATAATTAGTGAAAATACGTTGACTGCGTATTGCAAAGATGTAGAGCCTTTGAGGGGCCCTGCCGCAACCCTGAGGGGCCTACGCCGCAAGAACCGAAATCACAGAACCTTTTTGCACTTTAGTAAAAAAATGTGCGAACATACAAAATAATTGAACACGGTTCGGGTTTTGCGGCAATTTCTCCTCTCCCTGACTCGGTGTCACCACTTCTCAACTGACAACAGGTTGTTCCTGAAATCATGGAACAGCCCGCTTCTTCCCTGGAGCGAGGGAAATAATATAATAATAATTGGGTGTTTACGTCGCGAGACAACTGAGATCATGAGCGACGCCACAGCGGTCGGTCTGTGGATTGCTTTTGCCCACCTGAGGGTTCTTTAACGTGCGATGAAAGCTCATCACACGGCACCCCGTATTTAACGTCCCTCGCGGAAGACGGCGTGTCTAAGCAACTTGTACCCTGCCACCAAGTTGCTGACGTCCTCGGCCGGGTTCGAACCCGCGATCTCGGGATCAGAAGGCGAACACGCTACCGACTGAGCCACCGAGGCCGGTGGAGCGAGGGAAATAGCGATGTTGTTTCTCAGTCTACATTATCATAAAACGTGCCGTACTGGATTTTCTTTCCGCGTTATCTCGTTTGATCTGCACAACACAGTTCGCGATGTGATGCGATAAAAGTCACGCAATAAAACTACAAATGCATTACTGTAAAAACCTGGCAGATAACAAAAAGGCAATCACCGATTCCGCTGCTTAATAAATGTCTGCGTTGTATCAGATTTTAACGAGAGAAAAACAACGAGGACGCTAGGAAGCGGGGGTCCCCATGTTTTGAGGAACAGCGTGTTGTCAGTATCGTCAAACGGTGACAGTGAAGGTGATAGGAAAGAGCGGCTGCAGAACTCGCGGCAACTCTCGACGATAGTGCATTTTCGCTCATTTTTTAAGGGCACAGAGAAGTGTTACTGTTTCGATTCCTGCTGACTAGACTTCACAGGGTTGTGTTCTCCCAATTTGGAATTGCGCGCTCAGCTTGTTTTCAGGAATTATGAAGATTCATTACAAAAATAATTAACGGGCGCACTAATTACATTGATAATACACATACCGTCCACAACTATTGCACTCGAGACATTGTGCTGCTTGGGCATCTCTCTTCCTTTTGTCTTTGATTCGAGCGCCTATTTGAGCAACACCTACAGGATATGGAGAAGGCCTGTCCTTCTGCGTCGCATTGGAAGGCCTGCTGTTACTATTGTGGATGCTGCAAGGAAGTAAATGAAAGAACGAACGAGAAGAAAGCTCGAAGCAGGTCGCAGGCCTCCATATAGGTGACGTAAGCGTGCATGCCCGACATTATTTAGGAAGTGTTGGTTTCGGCACTTTCTTGTGCCGAACGTGACTCTGTCTCTAGATGTTCTGAAAATAAGCAGTCTTCCGCTTGTTTATTTTCTTATTTTTATTTCTCTAAGGGAGGCAGTTGATAACCGACAAGCATTCTTGATGGTGCCGGGAAGAGACTAAGACGCAAAATTTGGAATTGGAAGCATTCATTTGGTATTGGAAGCAAAAATTGGAAGCATTGAAGTGTCCTCATGATAAGGCCAAGAACAAACTGAAGCGTACGATACAGTGATCACTGAGTAACAAGGTGCAAGTAACAAAGTGAGGTGCGGTTACTGAATTCGCTTTCTTAGCTTATAGAGCATAATTTCTTTTCAGCATAATGTAGGATAATTTCTTGGCTTTTCCTCAGACGCTGTCACACATATGTCGGCACATTTCCTTCAGAAGTCGCCCCAGGACGCACATTGGTCATCGTCGACGGCATCCCCATTCCCCACAGAGAGAACAAAAAATGAACCAGGGCTAGCCTTACAAGTGGCAATCACCCCGTTCCACACGCTATGAGCAGCACCCCAGAACTCTGAGCAGCAGCACAGCGAAGAAAAGTTTGGCAAAGCTTATCAAAGCTGATTCATCACGTTTTCATTCTGCGCTGGGCAATTGCTGCTGATAGCCGAGCTCCGCGCGCGATATCTGATGAACAAATTCCCTTTCTCGTCTGCCCACGTCTCATTCCATTTTCCTTCCTCCTCGCCGCATACTTTTCTTTCAAGTTGGCTTTCTTACACGTTCTTCTGCTATCAGGCAGAACCTGCATCAGAGGAGGTGTCCCTGAATTCTGGTCATGGCACTCACTCGCTCAGACTTCTGCTTCTCGCCGGACGCGTGTGCGTCGTCTGATGGAAATAGGAACGGTTCTCGTACGCATTGCGATTCCATTTAGTTATACTCTTGAATTTCATCGAAATCTATTAAGGTGACGGACACTATACACTGCCGGCCAACCGTGTTGTGGACACTTCATTGCCTACAGCGAAGCAGACGGCTGTACGTGAATACCCATACTTCCGCAAACAGTGCCTCGACAAGGCTCTAGGCAAGGCAATAGCCACAGAGGGACAGGCTCCTGTGCTCTTGAAGACTTTGACAATTGCGTGTTTGTTGCGTGTCGACACTCTTGTATCTGGAGCATGGTTCGCGATGGAGTTTTAACACGACTTCATGACTCTTTCCTGTAGGGGGAGGAGGTCAGCAGTGTATGTGTCGGTCATGGTGTTTCCCTTTTTTTTGTATGACAAAGTCACGCAGAATTATGTAGTGTGACTCAATGGGCCTCCTTTATTGTACACTCTTAGCTGATCTGGAGCATGAGTTCTGCGTAATCCGTTTTGTGTACGTTTTGCATTTACTGTTTGGAATTTCTTACTACGTGCTATTTGACCTTCACTAAATCCGAGTCGCACCAATTTGTTGTGTTCTTTCAATATATAATTCTGGAGAGATTGTTACATTGAAGCACTGACATCAAATGTGTGGGAGTTAAGGTTCGTATCTTCAAGCGGAAGCTATCTAGGAGGAGAGGTCCAAGTGGATGGCGTTAAGTCCCAAAACTAAAGGTAAACTCGCACTTGCAAACTCATTTATTCAGGCTCTAACAATTCAACGGGACGTAAACCGTATGACATTGTACAACATATATTGGAAATTCATAACGGGGCTGCATTTCACAGTACAGTTCGTTAAATATGAAGACAGTGAACTAGTTGCATTTGGAGGATCTTCCTTATCAGTGTTCACGTTTAATTACAAACCGTTGGGTGTATGACACCAGCTCGCCTGCTTTATCGCTGAAATGTCGTTCGTTAATGCCATGGAGGTACGGTTAACGCGCAGATGAGCACGCCGCCGATCTGCGCTGAACGCTGCCGCCGACAAAAACGGCATCGGCGTACATCTCTAAGTTCAAGTCACACAGGCTCCGCCTCATGGCGTGCGTCATATGTCACGTGAGGAGGGAAAGAGAGAGCAAGGGATGCGGCGGGAATGGCGGGAAGACCAAAGACGAGGAGGTCAGATTTGTCAGATTGGTATGTGCCCGGCGGCAGAACTGTTTGCAAGTAGGGCAAATTATGCGATTTTTTGGGGAGTTCTAACTTCAAAAAAGGTATTAAGAGCGCTTATATGTACGCAGCCCGTCAGACTAAGAACAGGATAAACATTCCGTTAAATGTTCCGTTGAAACAGTCAGCACTCCCAGTGCGTAACGAAATACGGGTGTTATTTACGCCGTTGCCCGTGTACCGCTGTCCGAGGCGTGTTACCCATTACGGCTTCTCAAATTCAGCATTATGTATTCGATGCACGGCGATTTTCGCATTTGTTTTACTTCACAAAATAGTATAGACTTTTGTACGTGTTTCCTTTCATATTAACCTCTGTGAAGTAGGGTAGGGTCCTGTGGCTACCAAGGGTAAACATTCCATGTCATCACAACTTCTCTACCATTTATTGTTGTTGTACGTGCTTCCGAATTTCGATATAGATGTTAACAAGAACAGATACAGAGAAACTCTTTCATTAAATGGAATACATTGATCATATATATATTGCTCAGTCTATTCTTTTACTATTTTCTTTTATTTTTTTGTTCCCAGCGATTTGAGCACACATTTGAATCACCCATCGATTTGAATCACACATCACAGGCACAACTGCTTGCTCACACCTGTCGCACTTAGTCTAAATTGTATTACGCTCAGTTGTCCGGGTGTTAAGGTGACGTGACAGAAGACGAAAAAAAATGAACGATGAAAGATGAAAGTCACTGAAAAGGTTAGCCAGCTGTAGGATACGTATGTGTGGATTGTATGTGTTTGTCCTTTCTATGTTGTTCCAGCCTCAGAACATCAGTTCTCTCTGGTTCAGAAGACGAAAGTTCAGGAAGTTTAGAACAGTCCTTTTGCGATTTATAGTTATTGATCGCAAAATTTTCCGAAGTTCAGCAGCAGGCACTTATGTTGCCGTTCGGCAAACACTGATCCCCATTGCGTTTCCTCCCCCTTTTTTCTTTGGTCTAATAAATATATCCCCGCCCCATCTTGCCTGCGAAGAAAGGACTAGTGTACGAGTTACTCTTCTTCTTGCAATCTGAAATGATATGCTTGGTTTAACAAACGAACAAAAGCTTTCCTTGCCGTATGAATTATTTTGAGTGCCAGATACCCAGCGCTGTCACCGATCGGCTTCCCTATTTTGGCGCGGGCAGTGCCAGTGCCGTGTATTACAGCTCTGGCCCGAGGAAGCGGTGAAACTTCAGACACTTCCCAGTTTCGCTCGAGAGGAAGAACCACCTGAATGCACCCAGTGTAGCGAACCTCAGTTTGGTTTTACACAAACTCATCTCATGTCTATCCAGCAAGGCTATGCAGTACTAAGCGTTGAACACTTTTACCTTATAAAACTACGAGCACATGTCCACATTCCACATCTCTCCGCAGCTAGAAGAATCCCCAGCGGCCAGCGCGCGGGCAGAAGCGACTAGAGTTTTTGAGACTAGAGACCGTTTTTATCGGTGGCGGCGTTGGATCCATTTTGGGACGGCGGCGGCGGCGTGAATCGGCGAGCCGGCGGCATCATCGCCGGCAGCGGCGTTCAGTGCAGACCGGCGGCGTGCTCATCTGCGCGTTAACCTTACATCGATGGCGTTGACGAACGACATTTTATAGCGTCCTCGATAAACTGCACCGGTGCGCCCCGGTGCGACCTGGTGCGGCTTGCCATCCTCGATAAACTGCACTGGTGCGCACTGAACGTCCTCGATTAAAGGAGTGCACCCGTTCAGTGCAGCACTGAGTTGCCCCGAACCCACACCGAGAAAATCGGCCGAGCGCCAGAGTGCAATCCCAAGAAGCATCGCGATTGCCGGAAGCACGGAGGAAGGCGGAAGCGGCAAGTAGCCAGATGTAGCCGTGCAAGTAGCAGCAGACAGTCATCGTCAGCATGGCATTCGATCGGTGCCGCTCGCCAGGTGCCTCTCGCTACGGGTCGCGCAGCCTACGAGCCACAACGAGCACAGATCTCTAGGTAGCGCATGCTAGTATCCATCAGATCCACTAGTGCAGTGCAGTTTCATGTTCGATAATGCCTCCACCCAGGGCACCGCCAGTGTAGAGCGCCACGCACCACTGTAGTTCCGGTGCAATTCCGGAGCAAGTTTATCGAGGACGCTATTAGCGACAAAGCAAGCGATCTAGTGTCATACACCCAATGGTTCGTAATTAAACGTGAACACTGGGAAGGAAGATCCCCCAAATGCAACTAGTTCACTGTCTTCATATTTAACGAACTGTACTGTGAAATGCAGCCTCGTTAAAATTTCCAATATATCACGTACATTGTCATGCGGTTCTACGCCCCGTTGAATTGTATAGCGTCATCGATAAACTGCACCGATCCGCCCCGGTGGGACCTGATTTGGCTTGCCACCCTCGATAATCTGCACTGGTGCGCAGATTATCGAACATCCTCGATTAAAGGAATGCACCCGTTCAGTGCAGCATTGAGTTGCCCCGAACCCACACCGATGAAACCGGCCGAGCGCCATAGTGCAATCCCAAGAAGCATCGCGATTGCTGGAAGCATCGTGGAAGGCGGATGCGGCCAGTAGCCAGGTGTAGCCGGGCAAGCAGCATCAGCAGACTGTCATCGCCAGCATGGCATTCGATTGGTGCCGCTCGCCAGGTGCCGCTTGTAACGGGTCGCGCAGCCTACGAGCCACAACGAGCACAGATTTCTAGGTGGCGCACGCTAGTATCCACCCGATCCACCAGACCAGTGCGGTGCAGTTTCATATTCGATAATGCCTACGCCCAGTGCATCGGCAGTGTAGAGCGCCACGCACTCCGGTAGTTTCGGGGCAATTCCGGTGCAAGTTTATCGAAGACGCTATTAGAGCCTGAATAAATGAGTTTCCAAGTGCGAGTTTACCTTTGGTTTTGAGACTTAACGCCGTCCACTTGGACATCAGCCCTCCTAGATGACTTCTGCTTGAAGACACGAACCCTAAATCCCACGCATTTGATGTCAGTGCTTCAATGTAACAATCTCTCCAGAATTATATATTGAAAGAAAACAACAAATTGGTGCAGCTCGGATTTATTGAACGCAGTATGGCAGGTAGTAAGAAATTCCAAACAGTAAATGCAAAACGTACACAAAACGGATTACGCAGAGCAGAACTCATGCTCCAGATCACCTAAGAGGGTATACAAAATACAGGAGGCCCATTGAGTCACACTCATGCATGACATAAAGTTATGCAGAATTATGATTCTGCATAACTTTATGTCATGCAAAAAAAAAAGAAAGGAAACACCGTGACCAACATATACACTGCTGACCTCCCTCCCTCAACAGGAAACAGTCGTCGTGTTCAAACTCCATCGCGAACCATGCTCCAGATTCAAGAGTGTAGACACGCAACAAACACGCAATTGTCAGTCTCCAAGAGCACAGGAGGCCTCCCTCTGTGGTTATTGCCTTGCCTAGAGCCTTGTCGAGTGGTTATTCACGGACAGTCGTCTGCGTCTTCGCTGTAGACAATGAAGTATCCACAAACACGGTTGGCCTACAGTGTATAGTGTCCGTCGCCTTAAAGGGGCACTAAAATGCAAAAACAACTTGCTCTCAAATGAAAGTCCGTGTTTCAATTAGTGTAACGCAAGCAAAATTAGTTCATACAGCGCTACAATTTAGAAGAAAACGCAATGAAAACAGAGTCGTCTTTGACGGCAACGAATGGTATGACCCAGGAGGCAAACCCAGGAGGCAAAGATTTGCGGCAACCAATGAGACAGCAGGAGGAACGCGCGTATACCTATCGTGGGCATGTGGATTTGGAACGGGTCCGATCGTAGTGTTTCGTACATGCGCGGCATGATGCGCACTGCTGCATTTTTCAATACCGATTCACTGAATTGTAGCCCACAACAGTTCTCGCGAATGTTCCACTGACAACATTTATCTTCACGTCCTTCGGACATTGACGCCAGTCCGCTTCGCAACGCGCGCTATGTTTTTCACCGGGACTGCTCCATGGCGTGGCACGCGCGTGCACGCGCAGTATGAACTAAAAACACCGATGCACCAGAGCCGTATATTAAAAGGGAGTCTGGCCATTAATGGGTCATGCCTATACCTGAAGCTCCGCCCACTTTTTCAGCTTTCCGACCAATGAAGTCTTGAAATATGGGGCGCTATCAATCAGCCTATCCTCACTATTTGCCCCCTTATGCAACATGGGCAGCGCCATTTTGGGTGGCAAGTGGATTGGATGGGATTGAAATGGATAGCTCTCGCAATCTGCAAAATTGGTGGATTTTTGGTGCCAATTTTGATGAACGCCACCTAGGGATCGTAAGGCACGTCGGGAATTGTCGTCTGCTTCCGTCGTTGTACCGTTGCCGGCAGAACCACCTGCTGGGACACACTCTGTTGTCGGTAGGATTTTTAATCAAATCTACATGAATAGTTGGAATATAAGAGGCAAGAATATTTATATCCATGAAATCCAGCAATTAAATATAAGATTGTACAACACAGCGCCGTTTTTGTTATGTTTTCGTTGTGATCGCCGTGTTCACTAGGCCTAACCGTAACACCGTAACAACGTAGGCCTAACACCGGCGACAAAACGTATTATTTTCGGTTAGATATCGATAGATGAGCATCAGTTGAAACTGATTTCCGAGAAACGTATATGAGGATGTACATTTGCAGCGTAAAATCAGAGTAGTCTGTGAAAATGTTTTGTCACGAAATCCCCGCTTCACTGTGTTTGTTTTCGTCGCCATTTTGGGTGGCAGTGAGGTGTCATGGCGACCCCCTTGATAAAGAGCAAACCAATCAGTGGAGCGAAACTGTGATTGACAAGTCGAGCCTCTTTTTGTGACTCCTCCCAATGGCCAGACTCCCTTTTAATATACGGCTCTGCGATGCACGAGCTGAAACGACGTTCACTGCTTAGCGCCGAAGCAAGAAAGAGTCCGGTATAATTTGGATTGTAGCTCCGTAACGAAATCAAAGTTTTCAATTATGATAACAAGTACGAAATTAACATAGCATGTAACGTAATTTGAAGTGAACTTGTTTTTGCATTTTAGTGCCCTTTTAATAGATTTCGACGAAACGCAAGAGTATAACTAAACGGAAGTGCAATGCGCCTACTTGTGCCTACTTCCATCAGATGACGCCCACACGTCCGGCGAGAAGCAGGAGTCTGAGCGAGTGGGTGCCACCGTCCGAAACTTCTGCCCCCCCTCCTCGTCGCAGGATTGGTCGAAACCACTGCGTGACCGCTCAGGTTCACCAATGGCGTATCTTTCTCCCCTATTACTGTTTTTTGCTTGCATTTGTTTATCAGTTCGTACCTCCTTCCCTGGTCAACCTCCTTTCTGGAATAGCTATACTGGTCCAAACTGGTCAAAACCATGCGGTTTTGGAAGTGCGTGATGTACTGGAACCTTCGACAGGCGTCTCCTTTCTGCGTCGGCAGTTATGGTGGTTATGGGATGCATTTTCTGTCTTTCTCGGAGGCACAATGCCGGCGCAGTCTATCTCAATGTGCATAAACGAGCATCTGGTACTTAGCGCTTTTGTCAAATAACATTTTTACTGACTGCGTTCGCCTCTATGTGAGATTCTTTTTCGGTTGATACGAAACACAACAGGCTTTACTCGAGGCACGAAATGGTTATTTATGCCAACGATGTTTCGAACTGCAGGGAAATCACTTCCACAAAAGATATAACGCCAATTCAGAACTGTGAAAACTAGTTGCATTATTTCGTCAAACCGTCGTTCAAGCTGGTGTTACATGCGCCGTCTCTATTACAAGGGTCAATCAGCCCCCATAACAGATTACAAACTCGGTAGTTAGTGCGGTGCACTCAACATCTGTCCTCAACTTTATTTCAGACACTGCGTAGGTCACCAAGCCGCATTTTCAGATCAAGATTTGTATTTATGCTGGTGGCGTCGCGCTTCCAGGGTGCACACTTTAATTGGAATTCGCAGGAATGCGTGGTTACCGTTTCTGAAGCCCTAACGTGAAGAGAGAGAGAAAAAATAAAAAACAAATAAAAGCAACACTAAACGAGCTAAAAGAAGAACCACTACCGCTATTGTTAAAAATCGGACACTGGAATACTCCGCTAAATGTCTGCTTCTCAAATATCAAGTTTATTAGGCTATGTTAATAGCAGATGACATTTACTCATTCCACCCTTATGCAACGCGATATACTGGGATCTTCGAGACGCGTCCCCCGCTTCTGCATCGGCAGTTATGGCGCGATTTGTTTTCCCTTTCTCGGCCGCACAATGGAGACGCAGTTGATCTCAATGTGCATAAAAGTACTTTTTGTACTCAGCACTTTAGTTAAATTACATATTTACTGGCTGCGACCACATCTCTGTGAGTGCCTTTTCCGATTGACACTAAACACAGGAGGGTTTATAATCGAGACACGAAATGTTAGATTGCGGCAACAACGTTTCGAACTGTTGGAAAATCACATCCACAAAGCTGTAACCTTCCTGTCACCTTCGGCGCCGACTGTGTGGAGCTGTTGTCCTCAGCCCCCCTCCCCCCCCTCCTCCTGGAACTGTCAGATGGAGGAAGTGTCACATGGAGGGCCTGGCCCCTTCCGAGAAATCTACCCTGCTGACAGTCAAGATGAAGATTATGGGGGATATCCGACAAATCGTATGCTTCATGCGAATGAACACTAAAAAAAAAAAAAGCCTCATGACACGGAATCCCATGCACCACGACTGGCCCCTGGGGCTATGCTTATCGTCGCCATGCGATTCATGGCTCACTTCATTCGGTGAAACCCGTATATTGTTTTGATTTTCCTTTACATGTATCCTGTACAGTAGAGGATCCAGGATTTTTTCTCAGGGTATAGTGCTCCGACCTTGGACAACATGCTATACACATGCGCTACCTAAAGCCAATTGAAGCGATATTTATCGACATAAATTTAAGGGGACCAAGCCATGCCTCTCCCCGTTAGGTCCACGCATGATTCGTGTATGAACCAATTCAGAAATGTGAAAATCAACCAGGTGTAGCATTATTTCTTGATATTGTCGTTTTTGTTGGTTGTTCCCGACTCGCGTCCACGAGCTGTCTGCTTCTTAAACGCGTACTTTTCTTATTAGGTTATCTAAATTAGAAAATACATTTTCTTATAACACCTTATGGAATGCGATGTATTTCTGGAATCTGACATTCGCGTTTCTCTCTGCAGCGCGTCACGGACTCAGATGGTGGGAACATTCTCGTCCGAATACGATGATCGCGATGTTCATTCTACGACACAGTTGCCTCTAGATGTATGGAGTTTTCGTTTCTTTTTTCTTCTTCTTGTTCTTGGAAGGAGAAACCACGTGACACGATCGGCCCAATCGCGGACACCGAACGGCGGCTCCGGTGCGGAAAAGGAATGCGATACTCTGTACCCCTATTTAGCGGCTCTAGGTATGCCAGCATAAAAGGGCACCTCACATTCTAACACATAGTGACCCCCAGCCCCAGGAGGGTCACCGCAGGTTGAGCAGCGTTCGCGAAGTGTCTCGGATTTGACCCCGTTTGGGGCTGCTGGTTCTGCTAAAGCCATCTTCCAAAATTTGGACGGCTTTGGTAGGAAGGTATCTGCTCCTGAGCACTGAAGTCATGAAAGTTCTCTCTCTCTTCTTTTTTTCTTCTTCGCCATGATGTACTTTGCGAACTTAGATTCTCTGTGGTGGCGTCGATGAAAACAAAGTACAGGTCACTGATCAGCATCGAGCGAACACTAGGAGCTCCTGCGTGGAGAGTGCGCCCTCGTTTTGAGAAACGCTCACTTCAGCCAATGGTAAGAGTCGCTTCTGCTTTTGTTTTTCCCGTTTGGTACGATGGTTTCTAGCCCAGCTGATTCATTCTCATTATATATTAGCTGCCAAATAAAATTTCAGCGTCAGTTTTGTGCATTGGTGTTCATACTCTTCAATAGAAAGCTTGTGGCGTCGCGAAAAGCCGGGAAAGGGGGGGGGGGAGCAGAGACATAGTGTATAAACCCTGTTCTGAAATCGTAAGCAAAAACGTTTGCTTGTTCGACGAAGGTATAAAAGAGACAGAGTGCTCCTACGGGATGCGACTTTCTGACTAAACAGGATGTCACCTTCCACTACCTATAGTAAGATGTCCGCGACACATACATCGTACACCGCGACTTTTGCTTGTCAAACGACGCGATTACATGTTATAAGGTAAAGAAGATGTTCTTCAGCTTGCATAATTTGATGTCAAGAATTGGCTTAGGTATCTGATTTATTTTCCAAATAGTCTGCACGTATTAGCACATGTTTTCGGAAATGGCGGCTAACATAGAATTTCAGCATGAGTACGGCAATAATTTGTGTGACTTTCAGAGCGTGTATCACGATGGTCATTCTTTCGCGCCCCAAACTTTATAGATAGTGCACCAGTGTATCACTGCACCATGCGTAAAGCGCAATTATGTTGGGTTGTACAACAATCAGGTGTAAGAAAATCCTGCAGCCAAAATTTTAGCAACCTTCCACGATGTCCAACAACGGAAAATAAGCCGAGCGACCTTTCCTTGGAACCACTCAGACGCTGCCTTCACCACAACATTCCAAAACGCGAACTCGTCCGTCCGTCGTAATCATATCTGCGAAGCGTGACGTTTCAGCACGCCCACATTTTTCCCCCCCCCCCCCGTATCTGCCATGGATTGCTTCAATTTCGCTCATCGCGGGAACTCCCAGGCGCACTGTGCACCACTGATCTCCATGTATAAAGGCTGGATAGCGGATGGGTGAGGGTATCGCGGGAAAGGATACGACAACCGGCCGCCATATTGCGGTGCTCAAAAGAGCGACTACAGCCCGTAGGAATGCATGTAAGCTGTGACAAGTTTTGCTGTTTGTGAGCGCTTCCCTTGCTGCTTCGCTAAAATTTTGCCAGGGATCGCTGCAGAAATCCCTCGTGATTGGGTTCCTTACGTTTTTTGTGTGAAATCCCGTCACATACCTGTTATTTCCTGTCTATTTTGTACTCGTGTGAGCGCGTGTCGTTCCAATCTTGTACTTTGAACTACGATTATGTGATTTGCTGGTTTTGTGTGGTGTTGTATTTGTTGTCTTACGTTTCCTTTGTCGTCCGTCAGCGTGTGCAGCGTGTTGCTTCTCGTGTTTCTCCCATTTCCTTTCTGCTCGGGGGTGTGGAATGCCAGGGAGCAGTATTCTCAGAATTGACTCTTGGCATTCAGCAATGTTTGGAACGTTTGTTTATGAAACCACCTTAATATGCTTGCATTACATTATGCTTTGCACAGGAAGTTTAGATATGACTAGTTATGACACGAAATGTCGAACGGCACTAAAGCACTTCCAAAGGACTAGAATGAGATAAAGTATGTGATATAAATGCTATATGACGGTAAAAACATATCGACTAGAAATATGTGCACTGGGGAGGTAAATGGCGGTAAAGACAGTTCAAAATGACTAGAGGTAGAGTGAATAAGTCATAAAAAGGCTAAGTAGCAAGGTCTTGCGGTGAAAGCTCCAACATCGAAGTATCACATGTCCAGTTGCAAAAGCAAGTTTGAAGCAGTCAACCAGGTAAGTGAGTAGTGTGCATTACTGGTTGTTGAATACGATCAAGCTTGACAATTTCTTTCGCAGATGAGGCCTGGCTGTCACCTTCTCTGTATATTTCTTGGCAAGGTGGTGCAGTCTGATCCTGCTGTAGCACTGGGAAACTTCTTTGATAAGACAGATCACATGGTTTAAATTTGGGCTGCATTCGAACATTTGTTGTTGCAAACTGGGGAAGATGCTGGGCAGCAGTGATGTTGATGAGATATGTTGCAAGACTGCTCTCGTTAGAGGCTCCCCAACCTCAGCATGCGGAGGTAAAGATCCATTGGAAATGTTAAGCATCTGCCTAACCAGCTTCTCGGCAATTTTGCAGATGGTGACAACACTGTCGGATGGCATGATAAGCCCACCACGCGGCTTTCGGAGCAGTAGTGCACTTTTGGACGCAACATCAGTCAAGGCGTCAATGCAGTCTGCACACGAGATCTTTTTTGTAACTGTCTTGACCACATAGCCTGCTACATACCCCACGACGTCCTCCACAAAGGCCGTCAGTCGTTCTCAGTCTAGACCTACCCCATAATCGTGGTCCTTGAGCTGCTCCATGTCAGTGACACCAAAATAACGTAATGTATGGACATCGATCTCATCAGTGGAGGCCGCTACTGCTGCTGCAGAGGCTACGGTAAGTATATGAGTGGAGTCTAGCACTGTGCAGTTTCCTCTTAAAGGTTGAATCTCATGATGTATGAGGAGCCTCTTGTAGGCAGCCATGAAGTGCCCTGCTGTTGGATTGTTTGACCACCCACCTCGGCCACGGAGTGCACAGAAAAACAGCTCGAGGTGGTCTTGCGAGAGCTCGTATGTGAGTAGGTATTTCAGGAGAGGAGTGTCACCTGACAGTAGGCATTCACAAAGGCTCTCAAGGCTTGACATGTTCACAAGAAAGCCCAATAATCCTGTTTCGCGTTGGGACTCTAGGAGTGGCCTCGCACTGCAGTCTTTCAGACCAGAATTGTACCCACGCATCTCAGCAAAAAATGTCATCCAGAGGTGTCTGGTTGCATGCCGTAATGGAGCCTTGAAGTTCTTAGCCAATGGGTTGCGGGAGTTCATTATGTCAAAGAGGCAGTCAAACTTTCTCAAGAATGTCACCGTTGCCTCGCACTCTTTAAACATCGGAATGTGCAGGTCCTTATCACAGAATTCCAAGGCGTCGGCGACACTCGAACTTAATGTCTGAGCTGCAAGGCTGACTTTCATTTTTTGACTTGTCCAGTCAATGTGGGTTGCCTTGAGCTTGTTGCCTGCACGAAGACCCTCGGATTTCTGCTGCTTTTGTAGGCACACAAGGTAGCTCCACTTGATCATCTTCCCATCGCCACCCTGTAACGTGTCTATGGTAGCCAATGCGTTTCGGATGAGTTTCAGCATATGGCAAGCGTCTAGGATGACATGGACCCTCCAAGAAGCATCAGAAGGGTGCTGGAACCACGGTCTGATATTAGGGATTTTCATGTTGGCGCCAAGCTCCTGAAACATTGTGAGGTTAGAGCCTAAACCGTCACTGACAATCGTTGCTATGAGGACACCAGTGTCGTGCAACTTCTGAAGGCAGAGGCTGACTAGGTTAGCCTTTTCCTCTCCACTAAGGCTGTTGATAAGAAAGTATGCACATGGCACTTTCCAACTGCCATCCATTGCAACCACGAGGAACACAAGAGCTTGCGTCGCTGGCTCCTGGCTGTCGTCGTTGACTCCTGTGCCAAGGTCTACAAAGCCTTGGAATGAATGTCCCGTAAACTGTATCTGCTTCTTGATACTCATCTCATCAAGCATGAGGGAACACAGGACACGCTTCGAAAGCTTCTGCTGCTCATCCACCTTTGCTTGAAGAGCATCAAATGCCTCCTGCGTAAATCCTGGTTCGCCATGGATGGAGCTGTACCATGTCCTCATTGTTGATTGATGAGGTAGTGCCAGGTTCAAACGGTACGCCTGACATACTCATATGCCTTGGCTGAATAGAACTGCAGGGTGAGTGCAAAGCGGCGAAGTGTCTCTGGGTACTTTTCCCTGCTTACTTTCCCTCCCTTATTTTTCATTGTACGCAGCACGAGATCAAGCTGTACATTGGAGAGCGAGCCACGGAGCATGTCACTGCACTGTGCTGACACAAGCGATTTGTCACGAAGGTCACAGACTATGCCTTCCACGGTGAGCACCTTCTTTTGCAATCTTGTAGCTTTTTCATGTGTGCACTTTAACTTCTTCTTCACTCTTTCTAGAGCCTCAAGTGTTACGTTGGCCTTTCGCTTGAGTGTGCGTGGACTGTCTCGTACCACATAGCTGTGGTCTGCAGCAGGGTCATGTGGTCGTGTAGCTGGTTGTGATGACGTCCCTGTGTGATGATGATGGCTGTGCAGCCTCGTTGACTTCCTCCGGCTCGACATTGCATCTAATTGGGGGGACCCTCCTTGGTTGCACTTTCTGTGTGAAAATGTAAGGGCAGATATTGCAAAATGTTTGTGTTCGTCAGTTATCCTAAGCAGGGAGAATAAAGAGTAGACGTTCGAGGTTGAAAAATTATTTATTGTCTGAGTAAACATTCTGGAGCGCACCAAAAAGACATGTGGCTGGTGTGTTAGTATATCTCACAAATGAGTTATGTTGGGCAAAATTTTCATGCAATACCTTTTTCAAATGCAAATTTGCAATACAAATTTTCATGCATCTTAGTATTGTCCTATGCAATATGAAGTGGCTTTTAACTGCATGTGAATGCATAATTCAGGAGTGTTTTCGTATATTGGACTAGCTGCTGCATAAGGTACCCTTCATGCAATACTGAATCTAGTCAGCAACCATCGCTTGGAACTCTTAACTAGGGAGCATGATTCATAGAGGCCAGATTTTCATGCAAATACATACTTTCAACCCTGCATGCTTTTTGTACACTGCTTAATGTAAGATACTGTTGCCCCAGCAAATTTGTTACATGTTTTAAATGCATGCAAGTGCATTTCTAGAAGTGCATATATTGAGCAAGTATAATGAATTTTTCATGCGTGTTCAACCAGCTTTTAGTGCATATAAATCCGGTCTCTACATATGATGCATGCATTATTACTTTTTGGAGGTACTCTGGGAAGTCGAACTTGATGGGCACAGCGTCACGCCTCAAACGAACGATCTGCCCCGTTCTGTCGAAGCAGCTGTCTTCAAAATGTTTGCTGCAGACCACTGATGTCCTCGACGGCGTCCAGTCCTTTCGCATGACGTTCACCACCCACTTTTTTAAAAGATCCGGGCGGCTGTGAGGGAACCTGCATTAAACCATTTATGCCATGAATTGCGGCAGGGATGACAAGGCTGATCCAGGCAAGCAATTGGCGATACCGTGATCGCCAAACTGAGTGGTAGATCCCACACCTGACAAGTGCGCTTCAACACCTGCTGCGTGCTGAGACCACACAGAGAACTGCATGAAGTCTGTACTATCACAATGACTCTATCCAGATAAAGTGTCGTTTTTCGACATCTCTCTCTCCCCGTACCCCTATGTCTCGGATTTGGGGAGTGCTGAAGGGACTTTCTACTCCTGTGGTTCAACGGCACCCGTTCCGTTCCCTGTCCTTGGCCACCTCGCGTTCTGAACTGTGCATTTCGGAGGACTACTGCGTGCGCCTCACAGCGCAGCCTCCAGGCGTGCTCTCATCAGCTCAAGGTCTTCCACCCGCTTTGCAGGCTTCGAAAGACCCGGCTCTGGACCTGCCCCTTACCCTTCTCGAGCTCGACTCTGCACTACGGGACTCTCCTCTGCATACCTCCCCTGGAGAAGACCAGATTACGTACAAGGCCCTTCGGAATCTTCCCCTGTCAGGGCGAGCATCCCTCCTACGGATCTTCAACGAGAGCTGGAGCCAAGGGGAAGTCCCTAACAAGTGGAAGACCGCGATGGTGGTCCCTTTACTGAAACCAGGTCAATCACCGCATCACATCGATTCTTTCCGCCCAATAGCTCTTACAAGCTGTGTGGGGAAGACCTTGGAACGTATAATATTCAATCGCCTGAGCTGGTACCTTGAGAGCACGGGTTTTTTCCCCGAGGAGATGGCGGGTTTTCGCCCAGGACGGTCAGCAATAGACAGCGTCATAACTCTAACCAGTAGGACACAACAGGCAAGGGCCGAAGGTTTATTGACAGCCGCTGTCTTCCTTGACGTCAAGAAAGCGTACGACAGTGTCCTCCATAGCGCAATCATGGCGACCCTTTCAGAAGCTGAAGTCGGGGGCTGCGCCTGGTCATGGATTAAAGACTTCTTGGCTGACCGCTCCCTGTTTGTGCGCACCGCTGACGGGGACACTGCGACGTTCCGCGTGCACCGTGGTGTCCCACAAGGGAGCGTCCTCAGCCCCTTATTATTCAATATCATTATGGCTTCTCTTCCTGCGCAGCTTCATAATCACACTCACATTACAATATATGCTGACGACGTATGTATCTGGACTTCCGCTGTTCGGCGTGATACGATCCAACGCCGACTACAAGGTTCATTAGACATCATTTCAAGATACCTTTTGCACCGCGGCTTGGTTGTCTCGCCTAGCAAGACAGTAGCCATGGCATTCTCACGAAGATCATTTCATAAGTACCCGCTTTTCATTGATGGTTCACCCCTGACCTTTGTCACGACCTGCCGATACCTGGGGATTACAATTGACCGTGGCCTGACGTGGTCCCAGCATGTGAAGCTGCTTGCTACCAAGGCAAACGGTTTGGTAAATGTACTCAGGCGTATTGCTGGTGCATCCTGGGGCCCGTCATGTTCTGACCTCTATCGTGTCCATCAGGCCCTGGTGTTGGGGACATTGCGGTACAGCTTACTCATCCTGCATGGTCTAAGTCGAACCCAAGAACAGGAACTGCTCAACATCCAGGCCCGTAGTCTCCGTGTCTGTTTGGGAGTCCCCAGGACAACGGAGACGTATTCTGTCTTGGCAGAGGCGCGAGAGCAGCCGGTTCACATACTGAGGGATGGTGATACCCTCCGCGCTTATACACGCTACATTACACGGCACCCGCTCCACTCTCTTTGTCGCATTGATGAGGACTGCCCGGCGTTTGCTTTCGGCAGTGCCATTGCCCGCCTGAAAGGGAGCATTCCATCTCCCGCGTCTACACCATCCTACGCACCGGCGATGTGGACTCTTGAAAGACCCTGTATTCACTCTAACATCCCTGGACTCCAACGCAAGAAAGACGTCCCCACAGTCGTGGCCCACCAGCTCACACTGGAGCACCTCGCCTCAACACATCGACTAAGTCGCCATATATACACAGATGGCTCGGTAACCGAAGGTAGTTCGAGCGCGGCTTTCTACATTCCGGATGAAGACCTGGGCCACGGTTTCAAACTCCCCTATACAGTGTCCTCGACAGAAGCCGAACTGTTTGGTATCCTGGCAGCACTGGAGCATATTACAGAATCCGGGCACGGAACGTGGGTCATTCTTACAGACAGCAAGGCATCACTAGATATGTTGTCGTCATCTCGCCCCAGCATAATAAGCGATTTGCATACCATGACGCTTCAAAAATTCAATGAGCTCTTCGCCACTGGTTACAACATCACGTTTCAATGGGTCCCCGGCCACGTAGGCGTGTATGGAAATACCCGAGCAGACGCAGTAGCGAGACGCGCTGGGTCTGATGACACTTCGGCCCTGGCACCTCTGCCGCTTACAGCCTCAACATGCCGTCTATACATACGCCGTCGGTGTGCCACATGTGCTCAGCAGTTCCGTGCCGAAACAACGACTTACAATTCATTCCTACGGTCTATCGACCCATTGATGGAGTTCGTCATCACTTGCCACCGCAGCCGTAAAGAAGAATCCCTTCTCCACCGCCTACGTCTCAATGTTGCCCGTACACCCTCACTTCTCTTCAAGATGGGTCGGCTAAATTCACCAAACTGTAATGTCTGTGGAGTGGAAGCGGACATCCCACACCAACTCCTGTATTGCCAGCAGCACCTTCAACATAGGGACACCCTCCGTTGCCGTCTGCTCCAGATTGGTTGTAACGACTTTTCGTTGGCCGCTCTTCTTGGCCCCGTCTTGCACCCCAACCAGTGGGCTGTCACTGCCGCTCTCCTCGGTTTTCTCCGAGTCTCAGGACTCGTGAACTGCCTGTAACGTTGTGCTAGTGTTTATTCTCTTCTTTCTTTTTGTTTCTTTTTTCTTTCTTTCTGTTTCTCGTTTCTTTCTTTCTGTTTCTCTTTTCTTTCTTTCTGTTTCTCTTTTCTTTCTTTGCGTTTCTCTTTTCTTTCTTTGTGTTTCTCCTTTCTTTCCTTTCGTTTCTCTTTTCTTTTCCTTTCCTTTCTTTTTGTTTCTTGTTTTCTTTCCCTTCGTTCTTTCCTTTTTTTCGGAATAGCAAGCCGGCTCTTTGCCTGGCTAACCTTTCCTTTCTTTTTTTCTTAATAAACATATCCCCCCCCCCCCAGATAAAGTACTCCTTAAAGTTTAACGTTTAGATCTTGAAGTACGAGTCACAAAGTGCCGCGCACATGTTTAACGGCTACGTTTTGTCGCCCCGCTCGTGGACTAATAAATCACATATATTTATAGAACTAAGTCACTTACTTGTGAAATGTCGTTCCCGGTGCCTTGCCAGTACGGGCAGTACATCCATACCCAGGGAGCACATGGTGGGTTAGTAAACGTCTAAATGACGTCTAAAAAAGAGATAAGGAATGTCTATAGAATGTCTAGGCACTTAACCAAATGTCTAGTATCCGTCCACTAGACGTCAAATAACACGTCTAACGTTACGCCACCTAGCCATCTAGCCCTAGACATCCGATGTCTATGTACCTAGCCGTGATTTAGACATTCTTTTGACCTGGATGTCTGCAACAGGGTCAGACACTTAACCATGTATTAGACATGAAGTCTACAGCTAGACCAATTTTATCCCTCCATTCAGGCGACAGGTCTAGGGTTATACATTTCCTGTACCTTACTTTAGCCACCTTTAGACCTACTTTAGACCATGACTAGTCCTGCTACCGTCCTGGTATGCATTCATGCGATATAATTGATAGCAACACGGATCTCAGCATAAACATTTATTCACAGTAAACCACACACGAAGTCTACGGTACAAAACTGTGTCTAAAACTGGATTGCCTTTGCCGCCAAGCAGGCATCTTGTGTTTTGACTGAGGAGTGTTGAACTGGCAGCAGGGTGTTGATGGCCACCTCATTCCTTTCTTCCAATGAGTGATTGTTGGTGCTGCAGCACTGCCTCCAATGACTCACTGTGGCTAGAAAATAGAACAAAACATGTCAGAAAGCATTATGTAGCCTGCTAGTTCTAACTAGTTTGTTTAGTGGCTATGCACACTCTTTCACGGGATGCTTGTCTGGCCACATAAGAGCAAAAACTGTATCAACACTGATCTGAGAGACACAAAGAAAAGAAGCTGCATGTACAAAAATCACAGAACTGTTACAGCTACACAACACGAATTGCAGCACCAGCTGAAAATCTGTTTGTGCGTCACTACCTGATGTGGACGCTAGAACCCTGCACCATCCGCGGATGGAAGCGGATATCCGTAAGATACTTGTGGATTCGGATGAGAATTTATCACTTTCTGCGGTGTGCGGATCGGATGGCTCGAGGTCGGATGCGGATATACCGCATGCTGTAATTTTTCTACTAGCAATTTATTTGTATTGCGCACCGACAGCGAGCGCATGCCGGGGTTCACCTTTGACCATGCACGGCCAAGACGGGAGAGAAGGCATTTTGGCGTCCACACGAGCACCGGTGAGGAAGCGTTCCAGAAGTCTCTCCATATCGCGTTTGTTGAAAGGTTTACCTTTGCTTGTCGCCGCGAGTCCTTCCGTGAGAGCATGGAGGCACCCGAAATTATACCAACATTCTTCCGGCGGTTTTTACGTGTCCTTCGAAACTTGCGGATGTAAACGGTTGTGTATGCAACGGTGCGGATCGGATAACGTGTCCGCGGATGCTAAAAATCTTATCCGCGCAGGGCTCTAGCGGACGCTGCCAGGATCTCAGGGAAATGAGGATGTAACAGCTGTCGCTGTGAAAGTACATCAATGTGACAGGCGTTTTCTCGCGACACACGACCTTACCTGGTCGAGCAGGCGACTGCTAAGCACTCCATGATTGGCGCAGCACTTTCATCACTGCATTACGCTAAAACAACATCTGTGCTGCTCTCATAACTTTGGTGCAACAATTCTGTACAGGATAAAAATAAACACTGTGTATATTAGAAAAGACAATACAAAGCAAGAGCTGTATCACCATGTCAAATATTATCAGGTTTATTCACATGACGTCATCCACAGGAAACCGCCACTGTCGCTAGCAGGCAGATTTGCTGCCATCGGCCTTTGTAGATCTCGGCCCTATTGTAGATTTCAGTCAAGCAGTTAACCATATTATACTCACCATATCGTTTAAAACTTGTTGCTCTGTGATTTGTAGAATATCCGAGCAACTTCCATATTTTCGGTGTTAATAGTCACCTAAAAAGCATAATGCAGCGAACAAATGCAAGGACTTAACATTCAGGGACCTATAGTATGGCGCTGAGGTGACTTCAGTGAATAAACCTTTTAGGAACTCAAATCTTGCACTACTGCCAGATAGCTGTTTGGGTGAAGTAAGACGGAATGACATAGTCACGCTGTTCTCCATACAATACCAAGGATGTTTCAAAACGACCAAGCACAGAAATACTAGTTTTGTACCGTTTGATGAATATTTTGTCTCCTGCCCACACATGTAGTGCGGTTCCTTAGCAAGCTTCTGGCAGTCGTTTCTTTCACAGCATCTGAAAAAAAGTTCGATTTCGTTAACCACACGACAACCATGTAAATGGAAAGCAGTTAGAGCCTTCCACCAACTGTATTTGCAATACTTTGTTGACAAAAAATTTAAAGAGGCTCCCTCTAGAGTAAGATTAGGGGGCACATCGAACATCAGGAACATTGGAGGACAACACCAGTCACACGTCAGAGACAACTGCTTCCCCTCACCAAAATAGCTGTTTCGTAGGGTAGGTTACCACTATTTTCATATCCACCGATGCAAGATAGTCGAAGCACCTATAAAAAGAAAAATCCAGTCGCTATGAAACCATGATATGCAAGCAAAAGTACTTGCGCAAAATTTTCAATGTGTAGTTTCACTACCAGCGAAAAATGCAACAACCGAAGTCGGGCTGCGATGACAATGAACTAACCTACATTTATGTTCCGGCATGTCCGCCCTGCAAACCGTAACTGTCGACTTTCGTTTACTCAAGACTGCAACAGTCATCGAAAACTAGTGAATCTCGATGGTTAATTAGTGATACCGTATTTGTTTTAGCGCCAAGACGAACCACGGCACTTAATGAATCGTTGTACTGCCGAACATACAACGTTAATCACTACTTTGAATGCAAGTGCAGTCAGGTCAACCCACACTTCCAATATGCTTCAATCGGTGATACGAAGCCGAAATAAAGGAAACGATATTCCGATATTATGCCACGCATCTCTACTACATGCGATTTGGTGCACAGAAACAGGCACATACTTTAATGAAGAGTGAACTCACCCCTTAAACTTGGGGGGGGGGGGAAGCCAGAGAACAAAGAAACGCTGTCCACCACAGTACTCTGGGAGCTCTGCTGCGCTCAACAGCTTTTATCACTGGACAGCACGGCGTACGTTCTCGCTATGCTCAAAAATTGCAAGACACAACGCGCGGGAGATTAGAAATTCGAAAGATTTTCGTATAACAACCAGTGGAATGCAGCCGCCAAGACCCAACCACCCAACTGCTACCCGTTGCGCGTCCGGAGAGTTTGAAGTTTCAACGGTTGAAACTGAACAGGTTCGATGGATGGATAATGGATGGTGATTGGGTAGACGGGCAGACGTCATTGCCATTGCTTTAGCTCGTGCTTATTGAGTACTTATTTTTTGTAATATCTTTAATTTCCGTGGCCGTTCATTATAATTGGGTGGTGGAGGTTAAATGTTAAATAACACATATGCCAATTCAGCGGAAGTGACAAGTGACACCAACATCATCATTATGCCATCGCCATCGTTGTTGCAGCGACGAGTCGAGCGAGTGTCGTATTTTGTGATGTGTGTGTTGAAAATCGCTGTTCTTTTTGCAAACATTTTATCAGTACCTTTGCTACTGAGCTACAGGTGTGCCTAATATGTAGCGCATTGCCTGTTCAGCGGTTTCAAAGAGATACCATGGGCAGTTTCAAGATTTTTTGAAGGGTCCTGAAATCCCTGAGTCACGTCAGATTCCATTTTACTGCTGCAGCTGTGTAGCTCGTGTGAAACTGTTATGTGCAGTAAACAAACGCCCGGGCAAGTCTCAACGATGCAGCCACAAGAAAAGCATTAACTGCGCAGTCACATTCAATAAATCTTGGCATTAAAACACTGAATTTATTGCTCTTCTTTCTTGAAGGGATACATTCGCCAGATGCACATCGAACAGAAGGCTTCACAACAAGTGCGTCAAGTGAGGTCAACAACACAGCCACAACATGCAAAGAGTTAGTTGCGCATCTTGGATATCATAATGTAAAATTCGACTGACTATATTAGTGATTTTAGCAATAAAATCGTGAATTCACCACTCTTACATCAGGGAATACGGCATTAAAACAGTGAATTTATTACTCTTCTTTCTTGAAGGAATACTTTCGCCAGGTGCACATCGAACATAGGGCTTCACAACAAGTGCGCCAAGTGAGGTTCACAGTGACGAGCCCGCTCGAATTTCAACGACACAGCCACAACATGAATAGCGTTAGTTACGTATCTTGGACATCATAATGAAAAATTCGGCTAACTTTATTAATGATTTTAGCAATAAAATCGTGAATTCACCATTCTTACTAGAGGGAACACGTTCGCAGGCTCACATCGAACGCTAGTCTTCGCAAGAGGTGCGGACTCCGTGATTCAGTTCATAAACGGCTCTGGTTTAGGGAATGAGCCCGCGCGAGTCTCAACGATGCAGCCACAAGAAAAGCATTAATTGTGCACTTACATTCAATAAATCTTGGCATTAAAACACTGAATTTATTGCTCTTCTTTCTTGAAGGGATACATTCGCCAGGTGCACATCGAACAGAAGGCTTCACAACAAGTGCGTCAAGTGAGGTTCAGTTTACGCGCGCGGTCGAATTTCAATCACACAGACACAACATGAAAAGCGTTAGTTGCGAAGCTTGGACATCATAATGTAAAATTGCGCTGACTTTATTTGTGATTTTAGCAATAAAATCGTGAATTCACCACTCTTACAACAGGGAATACGGCATTAAAACAGTTAATTTATTGCTCTTCTTTCTTGAAAGAATACTTTCGCCAGGTGCACATCGAACAGAGGGCTTCACAACAAGTGCGTCAAGTGAGGTTCACAGTGACGAGCCCGCTCGAATTTCAACAACACAGCCACAACATGAACAGCGTTAGTTGCGTATCTTGGACATCATAATGTAAAATTCGGCTGACTTTATTAGTGATTTTAGCAATAAAATCGTGAATTCACTACACTTACATCAGGGAATACGGCATTAAAACAGTTAATTTATTGCTCTTCTTTCTTGAAAGAATACTTTCACCAGGTGCACATCGAACAGAGGGCTTCACAACAAGTGCGTCAAGTGAGGTTCACAGTGACGAGCCCGCTCGAATTTCAACAACACAGCCACAACATGAATAGCGTTAGTTACGTAGCTTGGACATCATAATGAAAAATTCAGCTATCTGTATTAGTGAGTTTAGCAATAAAATCGTGAATTCACCATACTTGCATCAGGGAATACGGCATTAAAACAGTGAATTTATTACTCTTCTTTCTTGAAGGAATACTTTCGCCAGGTGCACATCGAACAGAGGGCTTCACAACAAGTGCATCAAGTGAGGTTCACAGTGACGAGCCCGCTCGAATTTCAACAACACAGCCACAACATGAATAGCGTTAGTTACGTAGCTTGGACATCATAATGAAAAATTCAGCTATCTGTATTAGTGAGTTTAGCAATAAAATCGTGAATTCACCACACTTGCATCAGGGAATACGGCATTAAAACAGTGAATTTATTACTCTTCTTTCTTGAAGGAATACTTTCGCCAGGTGCACATCGAACAGAGGGCTTCACAACAAGTGCATCAAGTGAGGTTCACAGTGACGAGCCCGCTCGAATTTCAACAACACAGCCACAACATGAATAGCGTTAGTTACGTAGCTTGGACATCATAATGAAAAATTCAGCTATCTGTATTAGTGAGTTTAGCAATAAAATCGTGAATTCACCACACTTGCATCAGGGAATACGGCATTAAAACAGTTAATTTATTGCTCTTCTTTCTTGAACGAATACTTTCGCCAGGTGCACATCGAACATAGGGCTTCACAACAAGTGCGCCAAGTGAGGTTCACAGTGACGAGCCCGCTCGAATTTCAACGACACAGCCACAACATGAATAGCGTTAGTTACGTATCTTGGACATCATAATGAAAAATTCGGCTAACTTTATTAATGATTTTAGCAATAAAATCGTGAATTCACCATTCTTACTAGAGGGAACACGTTCGCAGGCTCACATCAAACGCTAGTCTTCGCAAGAGGTGCGGACTCCGTGATTCAGTTCATAAACGGCTCTGGTTTAGGGAATGAGCCCGCGCGAGTCTCAACGATGCAGCCACAAGAAAAGCATTAATTGTGCACTTACATTCAATAAATCTTGGCATTAAAACACTGAATTTATTGCTCTTCTTTCTTGAAGGGATACGTTCGCCAGGTGCACATCGAACAGAAGGCTTCACAACAAGTGTGTCAACTGAGGTTCAGTTTACGAGCGCGCTCGAATTTCAACAACACAGCCACAACATGAAAAGCGTTAGCTACGTATCTTGGACATCATAATGGAAAATTCGGCTAACTTTATTAGTGATTTTAGCAATAAAATCGTGAATTCAACATTCTTAGGTGAGGGAACACGTTCGCAGGTTCACATCGAACGCTAGTCTTCGCAAGAGGTGCGGACTCCGTGATTCAGTTCATAAACGGCTCTGGTTTAGGGAATGAGCCCGCGCGAGTCTTAACGATGCAGCCACAAGGAAACCATTAATTGTGCACTTACATTCAATAAATCTTGGCATTAAAACACTGAATTTATTGCTCTTCTTTCTTGAAGGAATACGTTCGCCAGGTGCACATCCAACAGAAGGCTTCGCAACAAGTGTGTCAACTGAGGTGCAGTGTGACGAGCCTGCTCGAATTTCAACAACACAGCCACAACACGAACAGCGTTAGTTGCGTATTTTGGACATCATAATAGAAAATTCGGCTAACTTTATTAGTGATTTTAGCAATAAAATCGTGAATTCAACATTCTTAGGTAAGGAATACGTTCGCAGGTTCACATCGAACGCTAGTCTTCGCAAGAGGTGCGGACTCCGTGATTCAGTTCATAAACGGCTCTGGTTTAGGGAATGAGCCCGCGCGAGTCTCAACGATGCAGCCACAAGAAAAGCATTAATTGTGCACTTACATTCAATAAATCTTGGCATTAAAACACTGAATTTATTGCTCTTCTTTCTTGAAGGGATACATTCGCCAGGTGCACATCGAACAGAAGGCTTCACAACAAGTGTGTCAACTGAGGTGCAGTGTGACGAGCCTGCTCGAATTTCAACAATACAGCCACAACATGAACAGCGTTAGTTGCGTATCTTGGACATCATCATGAAAAATTCGGCTAACTTTATTAGTGATTTTAGCAATAAAATCGTGAATTTACCATTCGTGGTTGAGGGAATACGGCATTAAAACAGTGAATTTATTACCATTCTTTCTTGAAGGAATACGTTCGCAAAGTGCACATCGAACAGAAGGCTTCACAACAAGTGCGTCAAGTGAGGTTCACTGTGACCAGCCCGCTCGAATTTGAGCAACATAGCCACAACATGAACAGAGTTAGTCGCGTATCTTGGGCATCATAATGGAAAATTCGGCTACCTTTATTAGTGATTTTAGCAATAAAATCGTGAATTCACCTTTTTACTTGAAGGAATACGTTTGCAGGTTCAGACCGAACGCGAGTCTTCGCAAGAGGTGCGGACTCCGTGATTCAGTTCATAAACGGCTCTGGTTGAGGGAATGAGCCCGCGCGAGTCTCAACGATGCAGCCACAAGAAAAGCATTAATATCGCACTTACATTCAATAAATCTTGTCAGTAAAACACTGAATTTATTGCTCTTCTTTCTTGAAGGGATACATTCGCCAGGTGCACATCGAACAGAAGGCTTCACAAAAAGTGCGTCAAGTCAGGTTCAGTTTACAAGCGCGCTCGAATTTCAATCACACATACACAACATGAAAAGCGTTAGTTGCGAAGCTTGGACATCATAATGTAAAATTCGGCTGACTTTATTAGTGATTTTAGCAATAAAATCGCGAATTCACCACTCTTACATCAGGGAATACGGCATTAAAACAGTGAATTTATTACTCTTCTTTCTTGAAGGAATACTTTCGCCAGGGGCACATCGAAAAGAGGGCTTCACAACAAGTGCGTCAAGTGAGGTTCACAGTGACGAGCCGGCTCCAATTTCAACAACACAGCCACAACATGAACAGCGTTAGTTACGTATCTTGGACATCATAATGAAAAATTCGGCTAACTTTATTAGTGATTTTAGCAATAAAATTGTGAATTCACCATTCTTACTAGAGGGAACACGTTTGCAGGTTCACATCGAACGCTAGTCTTCGCAAGAGGTGCGGACTCCGTGATTCAGTTCATAAACGGCTCTGGTTTAGTGGAATGAGCCCGCGTGAGTCTCAACGATGCAGCCACAAGAAAAGCATTAACTGCGCAGTCACATTCAATAAATCTTGGCATTAAAACACTGAATTTATTGCTCTTCTTTCTTGAAGGGATACATTCGCCAGGTGCACATCGAACAGATGGCTTAACAACAAGTGCGTTAAGTGAGGTTCAGTTTACGAGCGCGCTCGAATTTCAACAACACGGCCACAACATGAAAAGCGTTAGTTGCGAAGCTTGGACATCATAATATAAAATTCGACTGACTTTATTAGTGATTTTAGCAATAAAATCGTGAATTCACCATTCGTAGTTGAGGGAATACGGCATTAAAACAGTGAATTTATTACCATTCTTTCTTGAAGGAATACGTTCGCAAAGTGCACATGGAACAGCACAGACAACACAATGACGTCCATAGGACGTCCTATGGATATCTGTTTGGGAATACAGGATATCCATGGGATGTGCAAACATATCCGGCGGACATCCATGGGACACCCGCTGTCTGCAAAAAGACGTCCTATGACCTTTCCTGGGGACATCCCGTGGGACAAGTCTGGGATATGATCAGGCTTTGATCGGATATGTCATACCGTGCCTTCACGGTATCCGATATGCTTTAACACTAGCTGCAGCAGATAATTTTCACGTGATCAGAGCAGTTTCAAAGCTTTCATGGCTTCTTTATTTCAAGGAACTTCAAGTGATGTATAGCTACGCAATGTTAAATGTTACACAATATGCATAAAAAGAAAATGACATTTGACTTGGATGATAACAAAGCAGATAAGTGCTCAATGCATGAACGCATAAAAGCTCTAGAAATTACATCACATCAACATCTGAAGCTGCTGAGAGATGAAATCAATTTGTAGTCTGCATTTAGCAGTGACGAGCAGATACTGTGTTCTCAGTCATTAAGCCCACAAGGGGTGCTTTGGAATTGATGGTGGCTGGATGGCTTACAGGGTCAGGCGACAGTTTGCCTTGTATACAGGGAAAAGCTGAACGATTCTTGCGCCAGCAGTTAGAAATATTCATAACGCTAAACAAATAGTTGATATGCTTATTTGGACCGAAAATGGCATCCCTCTATCTAGAAAAGGCTCTGTAAATGTACACATGACATATGGAACTAAAGGATCATCACCTTGGTGCTGTTATTTAATGTCACTACATCAGTGGGCTGAAGCACCATTCAGCATAAATGAGTAAATAATGTCATCGTATTAATGCGCTGTAGCACCTAGCAAACGCCGTCATCACATAATTGGTTCGAAGCACCTCCTAGCAAAAATGAGCAAACACCACAAACCCACTTCCGTGCAGTACACATCAGATTCATGTAGAAATTCGTCATTTCAGTCGAGGTAAGTTGTACTACGAGCCTTCAAAAGTGCCTTCCACCTTTGTCATCTGAGCAAAACCATTTTTCACAATCCCTGATACAGATATTTGAGTCGTCTTTAACTGAGCCGATGAACATTATTTGGCTACAATAATATGCACAAAAATACCAATCACTTCAAAGAGAACCTTATTTACTCCCTTCTGGACAGCGTGGTCTCGTAACAAACAACCCGAACAAGAAACATGTATCAGGAGTCCGATATGACAATGCGAGCCAAGTGCAGTCTTTACAAAATACATAGATGAATAAAATGAATAACGTCATCTATAGGGCACTTCACACTTCATTCTTCTGTAGTCTACAGTTGGCCTCGGCCAAAATGAAATGTAAGGAGCCCAGTTTGGGTGTTCAAGATAACACTACAAGAGCTGCAATGGCAGCTGTAAAATATAGCATGGAATTTCAAACATTCTGAGCATTTCCGGATTACACAACGTGCTCATGAATGAAATAAACGCACCATCATGACTAGTAATCAGGTTGCGGAAAATAAGCAGAGGTGTAATTTGGCCTCTTTGGAGTTAGCTTGAAACAAGTGCAGTCTCCGAGGGGTCAGATATGCAAGGAAAATTCCTGGTGTTTCTTTCTTTTTTTTTAATGAACGTATACAGACAGGGCGCTTCACCTAAAGTGATAAACGATTCTAACTGGCAACGTACCTGCCGGAGGATTGTGGCACTTTCTGCAATTACCTTCTGGAAGTTTTTGCTGCCATTTTGGAAAGCTTTGGACAATTTTTAATTCAGGGATCTTTTCAATAAAAAACATTGAAAATTGCCACGCGATCCTACGAATAACCGCAGACCTAACGAAAACTATGCACAGTATAGTGACTGAAATAGTTGAAAAGTCTTAGCAAAAGTGCTGCTATAGCCCCACCTGCTTTATTATTGCAAAAATGCGTGCCCAAAATGTGCAGGACGAGGAAGAAGTGTTCCCACCTTGATTTTTTTTCGTTTCTTTGTGCCTCAAGGTCAAACCAGGGAAAAGAAAGGCAAAGCAAGAGGCGGGGATACTTCTTCCCTGCAACTTATCTGCTGGCTTTTTGCATCAATCAAGTCGGCAGGACTAAAGCAGCACTTGTACTTTTTTCGACCGTTTCTGTTAATAATGCGCAAAGGTTTTGTTGGGTCTGCGGTCATCCGGAGGGCACTTCATATTTCTGTTAAAAAATAGGGGTGTGCTTGGCAATTTTCCTAATTTGATTGAAAACATAAATTTCCATCAATTAAAAATTGTCCAAAGCCTTCCTAAGTGTCGGCAAAAGTTGCCAGAGGATAATTGCCAAAAATCCCAGAATCCTATACGGCGTGTACGTCTACGGTTAGAATTTATCACGATAGGTGAAACGCCCTGTATGTGCGGCCTTCTACGTTGCAAAGTTATATCTGGCTCTATTGTCGTCACCTTCCAATACATACGAACACAAAGACAACTCGAACAATATTCGAGTTGTCTTTATGGATTATTATTATTTACAATCAAGCTTATTATCCTCACCAAAAAGTTATTAACTATTTGTCACAATTATGGTCTGCTCCCGAGCTCTCTACACAGAATAAACTTTAACATAATCCCACCTTCTGTTTCATGAGCTGAGTTTTTTTTTGTCCAACATTATACATGAAAAACCCATTAATATTGTCTATGTGTATTGCATGGAGATGACAATGGCATAACACTTTTCATTTTGAAGGCAACACCTGCATCGCCCTCAGTCTGCAGCCAAATATACAGAGGAAAGAAATGTGTATCTACCACACTCTCAGAGAACGCACTTTTTTTTTTCTCTCGTGAAATCCAGAGTCAAAGCTAGGCCTGAATAGTTTCGCACGGATTGGCCCAGCTGTCGCCGCTGTTCTGTGTAGTACTCCGAGCCCTTATCTTTTGTCGACGTCCTGTCATGAGGTTCTTTGGCATGCCTCAGCCAGGACTTTATGTGATGCTCTGCTTTACTGCAGGTCACGTCCTTGAGCAGCCGGTTTGACATTACAGTGCCTATAATTAAAAACGTGACGGCTTCAGAAACACAGGTGACAAGTCAGATATACAGAATATGCAAACACAAGTATTTTAATACTTACTGCAGCATGAATGTAAGGGTGTAGGAAAAGGCTTATTACTGACAACAAATTGTTCAGCACTATAGCTGCACATGCATTCTTTATAGCAAAGTGGGACTTGTAGCCAGCACTGTAGTTAAAACTTACCATATCACTATTCGAGTCCAACTTAGACACATCGCAGTAAACCATGACGAGGGAGTTCACAAAGATGAATAGGATTGCATAAGAACTTATGGAACCTTACAAGAACTTACATCACAGCATAACAGGTCGCAGAACTTCATCTTCCCCTTGCCTCACTGCGAGCTGGAGGAGGTTGCTACTTTGTCCTTCATGAGCGCTCGTAAAATTCTCAGTTTCTCTGGTGAAACTGATTAGCAGGCCACGTCACTCATCTTTTCACGTAAGTATGGGACCTCGAAGAGCAATTTTTTTTCGCACCAGTCACCGCTGCCCGGAGAAATGAACTTCTATTAGAGAAATGTTCAAAGTCAAATTTGCTCCTCGCTCAAGTCTATTATCACGAAGTTGGAACACCAACTTGCCTTTCTGGTATCCTCAAATGTTAAAAGCTTCAGTTCTTCACCAGAAAATTCTACGGTGAAAGTGAAGAAACCCATCAGCCATCTCACACTTTTATCGACAACAAATAAGTATAGAGAAGCTGAACAGACTAGTCACTTCTTTAGGCAATAGAACAGGCTACGCCCGAACCAGCCTGCCTATTAAATGAAATTACCCTAGAAGCAAACCTCGGTAACATCAGCGTTGGGAGATAACGAAATTAATGGCATTGTAAGTACAGTTAAATACCTTGATGTCGAAAATTTTGTGCTTCATTTGAGGAACACACAATGTGGAAATTTGTCAGCCTTAGTCAGGAGGCTAGCATGTTTCTTGATCGCACTGTTAGAAGCAGCGAAAAAGCTATGATTACTCTGTCCTGTGCGTCCTGGGTATGTTCTGAAATATTTGAGAGCGCACTCGCAACTTGATATTATGTATCAGTATCTTCACCCTGCTCACTGTTCGCACAGTAGTGCTAGCCGAGTGTGAGATGTCGAGCAAGCTGACGAAGGAGCGCGTTGTACAGCTGCTTTTCACACGTCAGTGGAAAATGCCATCAATCATGTCATTTTCGTCAACACAAAACACAATGGGGTCTGCACTACACGAACGCATGCACATAAGCACAAACGAAACAGCGCAACTTTCTATTTCACAACACAAATACAAACACTCGTAAACAATCCTTCCTGACTCATTACCTTCATACTTTTCACTCACCCATTGTGAAACTCAGATTCTTCTGCATTTACGTACACGCATGAACACCATAAACAGTCACCGCAACGAACGCCACAAAACAAATAACGGATTGGATTGGATCGGCCTTTAGTGCCCTGCGTTGAGCGCTCGGGGCACGGGGCACCGACCATGGTTGCTGACTTTCTGCTTCTTTTATGACGGAGCCAGCGGGCGGCAGTGTATTGGTGGATTCGGAGGCGTGTGCGCGCGTCATACGCGTTTGTTTTTTAGTGGTGGAAGCGGCATCAGCGACACAAGTGAACACCACTTTGTGACTGGGAGGTACCCGGGTTTGAATCCCGGTGCCGGCTGTGCTGTCTGGGGTTTTTCCTGGGTTTTCCTCAGACGCTTTCAGACATATGTCGGCACAGTTCCCCTAGAAGTCGGCCCAGGACGCACATTTTTCCCCAGGGCGTCAGTCGTGACGTTGCCCACATACGTGAGGCCGACAACGGCAAGCCCTTTCACCATCACCACCACCACTTTGTGACTACGCAGATGCGCACACATCCTCACACATCGTGTTGATTTGCAAATCGTCGAAGAAATGAGGTCGCGGAGTTGCGTTTTCATTGTAAAAAGTAGCGATTTAGGCGCCGTTTCAAATTTATGTCGCGGGCCACATTGCGAGGGATACAGAAAATATTGCATGTCAAAAATATAATAAACCAGGATCTACAGGGTGTGTGCAGAAAAACATGACCCGCAGTTTTACATGTAACTCGTTGTCTACTTAGCCGAGGAACTTCCGGTGGCGCACGACGGCGTATTTATGCGTGCGAAAGCTGCAAAAAAAATCCTGGAAGCCATACTCAGTGTAAAAAAATAAACAGAGCGCGAAAACAGTGACAGTGCATGGTAGTGCATTTCGGTCTCATGAGAGTTATGTGCAGGCACCGCTAGGGGTACTGCCGATGAGCATCCATATGGGACACCGTTTCGATTTATGCACCGATAGCTCCCGTAGCGGTACTTGAACACAACTCTCCTACGTGCACCGTGTTGCCCTTTCACATACACCCTGTTGTCCACCATGTTGCCCTATTCTGATGCACGGAAGCCGAAGTTTTCGTTGTTCCGTTTATTTTTTAAGCTGGGTATGGCTTCCACAATTTTTCTACAGATTTCGCACGCATAAATGCGCAATCGTGCGCCACCGGAAGTTCGTTAGTTAGGTAGGCAACAAGCTATGTGCCTAAATGCGGGCCACGTTTTTCTGCACACACCCTGTAGATCGCGCTTAGCGCGTAGGTCCTGGCCGCACTGCCAGGCAGCGCTCGTCATGGGGTCATTCACATTGATGGGGCAAGTTGTTGTGCAGTATAATTAAAGGGGGTATATATTTATTGAATAGTATAATCAAAGGATAATAAAATACAGTACAACATTTTGGGACTGCCCTGTACATACAGTGGACTTTTTCAGTAAGGGTGTCTAACTGCAAATATATGTCGGTTTTTTCTGCTTCAGGCACAGCGTAATTTCAGACGATCAGATACACACTTATGCGATATTATTGGTAACCACAGTTCCGAAATTTCACCTGCTCAGGAAGCCAAATGACGAAGGACAAAAATTATCCCAGCTAGACGCCTATGGGATATTCCGAGTCTTGTCCTGCTGAAACATGCGTGGGATATCCCCACAAAGTTTCAGTGGGACATTCTTATTTTTGGGACCTGATGGGAACGCCAGGACATCCGAGGGACTTTGCGTGTTGTCTGGGAGAAGGCTTCACAACAAGTGCGTCAAGTGAGGTTCACTGTGACGAGCCCGCTCGAATTTGAGCAACATAGCCACAACATGAACAGCGTTAGTCGCGTATCTTGGACATCATAATGAAAAATTCGGCTAACTTTATTAGTGATTTTTAGCAATAAAATCGTGAATTCACCTTTTTACTTGAAGGAATACGTTCGCAGGTTCACACCGAACGCAAGTCTTCGCAAGAGGTGCGGACTCCGTGATTCAGTTCATAAACGGCTCTTGTTTAGGGAATGAGCCCGCGCGAGTCTCAACGATGCAGCCACAACGAAACTATTAATTGTGCACTTACATTCAATAAATCTTGGCATTAAAACACTGAATTTATTGCTCATCTTTCTTGAAGGGATACATTCGCCAGGTGCACATCGAACAGAAGGCTTCACAACAAATGCGTCAAGTGAGGTTCAGTTTACGAGCGCGCTCGAATTTCAACAACACAGCCACAACATGAAAAGCGTTAGTTGCGTATCTTGGACATCATAATGTAAAATTCGACTGACTTTATTAGTGATTTTAGCAATAAAATCGTGAATTCGCCATTCGTAGTTGAGGGAATACGGCATTAAAACAGTGAATTTATGACCATTCTTTCTTGAAGGAATACGTTCGCAAAGTGTACATGGAAGAGAAGGCTTCACAACAAGTGCGTCAAGTGAGGTTCACTGTGACGAGCCCGCTCGAATTTGAGCAACATAGCCACAACATGAACAGCGTTAGTCACGTACCTTTAACATCATAATGAAAAATTCGGCTAACTTTATTAGTGATTTTAGCAATAAAATTGTGAATTCACCTTTTTACTTGAAGGAATACGCTTGCAGGTGCACATCGAACGCAAGTCTTCGCAAGAGGTGCGGCTCCGTGATTCAGTTCAGAAACGGCTCTGGTTTAGTGGAATGAGCCCACTTGAGTCTCAACGATACAGCTACAAGAAAATGTTTAGTTCCGCATTTACATTCAATAAATCTTGGCGTTAAAACAGATAATTTATTACTCTTCTTTCTTGAAGGGATACGTTCGTCATGTGCACATCGAACGGGAGGCTTCACAACAAGTGTGTCAACTGAGGTGCAGTGTGACGAGCCTGCTCGAATTTCAACAACACAGCCACAACAAGAACAGCGTTAGTTGCATATCTTGGACATCATTATGGGAAATTCGGCTAACTTTATTAGTGATTTTAGCAAAAAGTCGTGAATTCACCATTCTTACTTGAAGGAATACGCTCGCAGGTGCACATCGAACGCAAGTCTTCCCAAGAGGTGCGGCTCTGGTTTATTGGAACGAGCCCGCTCGAGTCTCAACGATACAGCCACAAGAAAATCATTAGTTCCGCATTTGCATTCAATAAATCTTGGGGTTAAAACAGTGAATTTATTACTCTTCTTTCTTGAAGGGATACGTTCGCCAGGTGCACATCGAACAGGACCCAGACAACCATCAACGTCCCCAGGACATCCCAGTTTAGTCATAACGTCCAGATCTATGATGGATGTCCCAAAATATCCATAAATATCCTGGATTTATCCAGTGCTGACGTTGCAAGCTGAACGTCCCCTGGACGTCCTGTGGATGTATAGTATCGGACGTGTTGTGATACAGCCAATTAGGCTAACAGCTTTCATAACAACGAGGGTGTGGTGCACCCTGGTCGCAACTAATAACTACATGCGTAAAATTACATAGCGCAAGATTTTGATGCTGGATCTTAGCAGCTATATTTTGATTGGCATCCTGCGAGTAATATTACACCAGTTTCATGTACTCAATAGCTCCATAAAATAACGTGCATAGAACTACGACAGTACCAACCGTATGCGAGCTAGATTCCCTAGGATCAAAAACAAAGAAACGTTCCCCGCCGTTCACTGCTGAGCGTCGTCTGCTGCATTAACTTGCACCGCCGCGCAAAAGCAGAAAGTGTCATGAGCATCGACAATAACGCACGTCATCATCATCATCCGCTCGCCACTGTGAACGTTCACATTCCGTTGTGCAGTTTTAAATTTCAAGGTGAGCCTATGAAATCTGCACTGACGCCGAAAGTTAAGGGTAAAAATATGTGTGCATGAAGGATCGTCGGGCTGCAGAAAAACTATTTACGATTCCGGCTAACGCTCTGAGTACACAACGCAATCTGCCCGAGCGTCGTGCGTCTTGATCCCGGAATCAAGATGAGGTCTTTATAGTAAACATGTTGAGTGGAAGTGATGATAATTGTGAGTCCTCAGTAGTTCTCCAATCATCCGTCGCAGGGGAGGTTGTGGAAACTTATTGCTCAACGTGAGAGAGTGCTGAACAGTTTGAAACAAAAAGTACTCATTTCCAAGACAGAAGAGAACCGGGCCCGGTTGTACATGGTTCGTTCACGAGCGATGTAATGAGTAAGTAATGATGTAAGTGATGTAAAGCATACTGCTACCAATGCTGTCATCTCGAATGACATCGTTCACGCCCGTGCGATGTTGAACAAGGGAGGCGCTGCCGTTTTTGTACCACTAATGAATTTCATAGTGGGTACAAAAAAGGCAGCGCCTCCGGTTTTCAACAAATCAGGGGCGAGAACTCTGCCATTCGGGATTGTGGTTGGCTAGGAGCGGGCTATCAGGTCAAGATCGTTTTTAAGAAAAAAAAAATCTTCGTTAAAAGCTGCACAAGTGTGCCTAGGAGGAAATAAGACTACCAAGAGGTACCAAACACAAAATGAATAAGAGTGTCAACCCTGTGCTCCTTTCTACTGTGTTTTTTGTGAAATTTTTGATTTGGTGTATTGTTACGTATACGACATCTTCTGAACTTGTGAACTTCTGTCACATTTACAGGGTGTAGCTCTTTTAGCTTAACTTATGCCTACTGTTTGCTGTGTTCTACAGTTCCCGACAAAAGTTAACAGAACATGTGAGCTGCATACTTTTTCTCTCGTGTGGCACCCAAGCGGTCTTCGGGAGCGGTAGAGTTCTTTGGTGAGAGAGGCGTGGATGAGTGTGCTTCGAGGAACTCGCTACAGTAATTTCGGTATTGCTTCTCTTGAACGTACCCACGACGCCCTTTGGATTTCACTGCAGTGCTCTCAATCAACACGTGACTGAAATCCCGATATGTAAGCTGTCACGTCTGATATTTAATATAATCACAGCAATGTTCCCTAACGATTAATGTGTTTAGAACATATGTAATGCTTCTTCGCTTTTTACTTTGGGAAATACAGTATCGTGTTTCCACAATGACTTATTTTTATGTCCCAAATAATACCTGGGAGCTCCCAGTCTTCACAATCTTTCAGTGACGTGGTGTTGTAGAACACTGCAGTGGTTTCGAACTCACTTCGCAGGCACTATCGTGAGAAGCAATACCGAAACTACCGCAGTATGTAGCTTGCAGCACGCTCATCTACCCCTCTCAAACCGCGCTCAAACTCACCTGCTTCCGTCTGCCTCTCGGGTGTCTTGGCGGAGGAAAAAAAAAAAGCTCAGCTCACTTATTCTGTACACTTCTGTCAGGACCTGTACCGTTTTCGGAAAAATTTAACGGTGTTGGTTAGCACGTACATACTTTGTTTCTAGCATTCGATATGCAACGGCCAAGACAGCTATGCAAGGTGTGCCGGGGATATTCTTTCATATGAAGTGTCGGCAGTGTGTAACTGTGATATACCTGTACCCTATTTCTTTGAGTCTGGGCATACAACTCCCTTCTCAGTCATAAGAAAGTAGTTGCAATTATTGTTTTGCTAAAAGCACCAAGAGTGGCTGTGATAAATTATGTGTCGATATGAATAGTTACTGTACGGTATGTGTACAGAGGATGTTGCAGAGAGAGTGACCATCAATTATTGCAAAAAAACTACGTGAGATTAAAATTGAAAACATTCTGCATGACACTTGTGAAGGTTTTTGCTCACAAACAGTGGTTTTCTATGAGTGTCCCTCGTTAATTAATCTAATCCATATCCAGAGATGGATGTCCAGAGGATGTCCTAAAGACGTATATGGTTGTCTGGGGAGGCTTCACAACAAGTGCGTCATGTGAGGTTCAGAGTGACGAGCCTGCTCGAATTTCAACAACACAGCGACAACATGAACAGCGTTAGTTGCGTATCTTGGACATCATAATGGAAAGTTCGGCTAACTTTATCAGTGATTTTACCAATAAAATCGTGAATTCAACATTCTTAGGTGAGGGAATACGGCATTAAAACAGTGAGTTTATTACCATTCTTTCTTGAAGGAATACGTTTGCCAGGTGCACATCGAACTGGAGGCTTCAACCCAAGTGCATCATATGAGGTTCAGTTTGACGAGCCCGCTCGAATTTCAACAACATAACCACAACAAAATGAACAGCGTTAGTTGCATATCTTGGACATCATAATAGAAAATTCGGCTAACTTTATTATTGATTTTAGCGAAAAGTCGTGAATTCACCATTCATAGTTGAAGTATACGCTCGCAGGTGCACATCGAACGCAAGTCTTCGCAAAAGGTGCGGCTCTGTGATTCAGTTCATAAACGGCTCTGGTTTATTGGAACGAGCCAGCTCGAGTCTCAGCGATACAGCCACAAGAAAATCATTAGTTCTGCATTTACACTCAATAAATCTTGGCATTAAAACAGAGAATTTATTACTCTTCTTTCTTGAAGGGATACGTTCGCCAGGTGCACATCGAACAGGAGGCTTCACAACAAGTGCGTCATGTGATGTTCAGTGTGACGACCGTGTTCGAATTTCAACAACACAGCCACAACATGAACAGCGTTAGTTGCGTAACTTGGACATCATAATGGAAAGTTCGGCTAACTTTATTAGTGATTTTAGCAATAAAACCGTGAATTCAACATTCTTAGGTGAGGGAATACGACATTAAAACAGTGAATTTATTACCATTCTTTCTTGAAGGAATACGTTTGCCAGGTGCACATTGAACTGAAGGCTTCACAACAAGTGCATCATATGAGGCTCAGTTTGACGAGGCCGCTCGAATTTCAACCACATAGCCACAACAAAATGAACAGCCTTAGTTGCGTATCTTGGACATCATAATGGAAAATTCGGCTAACTTTATTAGTGATTTTAGCAAAAAGTCGTGAATTCACCATTCTTGAAGGGATACGCTCGCAGGTGCACATCGAACGCAAGTCTTCGTAAGAGGTGCGGCTCCGTGATTCAGTTCATAAACGGCTCTGGTTTATTGGAACGATTCCACTCGAGTCTCAACGATACAGCCACAAGAAAATCATTAGTTCCGCATTTACATTCAATAAATCTTGGCTTTAAAACAGAAACTTTATTACTCTTCTTTCTTGAAGGGATACGTTCGCCAGGTGCAACGAACAGGAGACTTCACAACAAGTGCGTCATGTGAGGTTCAGTGTGAAGAGCCTGCTCGAATTTCAACAACACAGCCACAACATGAACAGTGTTAGTTGCGTATCTTGGACATCATAATAGAAAATTCGGCTAGCTTTATTAGTGACCTTAAGCATAAACAAAATACAGAAGCCGACACTGAAGATTTTTGTTTAAGTTTAATCTGTACAAGCTTTCGCTTTTCGTGGAGGTCCACGCTTCCTCAGGTACAAAGTGAAGTGGTGACACGCATAAGTATATATAGTATAAACATATACACGACTAAACACACTGCTGTACAAAGAAAGGGAAGGGAAAAGGAGATATGGTGCCACATGTCTGTGTACAATGAATAGCTGGGCAGACGGATAAGTGACCTCTAACCGTTTAAGAACAGTAAAAGGTGTTATTGTGAACAAAAAGGCTCGCCAACCCAGTTTCGCGGAAGGGGGGTCAGGAGTATGGGAAACGAGTGGCCCAGAATGGACAAAAGGGAAGGTTACGGATTATCTAACGGAGTGCTAGACGATGACTGAAAGCGAAGATTCAAGAATTGTGCACAAATAAATATAGATATATAACTATTAAATTTACATAAGCGGATATAACGAGTCAGGACTTTTGACTTACTTTGAGGACTTAGAAATTTGCAATATAATCGCCGAAAAGTCAATAGGGAGATCATCCACCACTTTCAGGAAATCCAAAATTCACATCCCAAAAACACATCCCACCCCTTCTCCCATCCCTTGTCAAAGACACAAATGATTTTCTTTGCAAAATTAACGCTGTCCATGACCATTTCAGTAACCATGCTGATATTTTTTTGGCAACAATGGATGTCGTTTCCCAATGACGAAGGTCTCTGCTGTTGAACACTTCCCTAATTCTCACCCTTCCGATATTCTTCCCATGCCCGCTATCAGAACTTTTTAGAACTAGCCCCCTTTTAGAACTAGTTCTTAGCTGTAATAACTTCGTATTCAACGATCAACACTTCGTCCAAATTCATGGCGCTGCCATGGGCTCCCGGGTCTCACCTAATTATGCCAATTTATTCATGGGTCGTTTTGAAAACTCAGCCCTTAATTCTTTCCCCCTTAAGCCACTTATATATCTCAGGTTCATCGACGACATTTTTGTCCTCTGGTCTGGTGATGAAGCATCTCTGCAATCATTTTTTGATCACTTCAATTCTCTGCATAGCAAAATTAAATTTACCTGTAACTATTCAAGGTCATCCATCAACTTCCTTGATGTGACAGTGTCAGGTAAATCTGGTAGGCTGACCACTGAGCTATACAACGGACAAGCGCCAATATCTCCACTATGACAGCTATCATCCCAATCACTAGAAAAGGAGTATTCCATATGGTCAGTTCTTGCGCCTGAAACGAATCTGCTCAGATCAGACTGATTTTGTAAAACATGCTCAGCAAATGGTATCTGATTTCGAAAAACGAAATTACCCATTTGAACTCATCCATGACTCGTTTGCCAAATCATCTAGCCTATCCAGGGAGTCCTTATTCACCCCGAAACGCAAAGAAGACTTAGGTAATGTAGTTTTATCCACCACATATCATAAATCACTTGTCAATACCAATTCCATTCTTAGACGACACCTCAATATATTACATGCTGACGAGAAATTAAAGGAAATTTTTCAGACTCCCCCACTAGTAGCATTCCCTAGATCCAAAAATTTGCGCGACATCCTCACGTCATCATGCATGATGAAGCGCTCGCCGGGTTGTTATCCGTGTGGTACACTCTTAAACCCGTACCTTTTATTGTAACTTTTAGAAACATGTAACTTCTATATAGACGTAGATTTCGAGATTTCTTATAGGTTACACCACTGTAACGTATATTTAGAGGTTAAAAGCGACCAAAGTCATGTCTTTACAACACGAATAGAAGTTACATCTCGGAAAAAACAAAAACAGCTTGTTGTAACTTATAAATGTACCCTCTATACTCCGGCACTGTAACTTCTAAGCGAAATCTCCAACGATAATTTCTTTGTTAGTTTCTTATCGTTTGTTTTCCTTCTGTTTTGCAGCATAATGCCGCGTTTCAGCCTCCCATTCGAGACGACAGTTGCGAATCTACGCTGCTATTTTTTATCTGTTTCAGCGTCATCTATACGTCGACTACATGTTATCAATGCTGTATGAACACCGATTATAAGTTCACAGTCTGGAATACTGGTAGTATGTTTCTTTCTAAAGGGTGGAAAACCATTGTCGATGCCGCAACCACCAAGATTTCCGATTTCGCTGCGTAGCCGAGCCTGGTCTAGGTCTATCCACACTGAGAGCGGTTTCCTTGAAACGCTTAACGCTCGTCGTCCGTCCGTTAACAAGTGTAATCTGTTTTAATCAGTGGTTTTCCTCGCGTTTATCATAGTATCGTCAGGAACAGCGGAAAAGCTAGATGTCTCTAGCAAACAAGGATATTTTCGGTGTTCTCAGGGGAAGGTGTAGTGAGTGCGAAGATTGCAAAGAATATATAACCGAAAACGAACGTCACCACCGCAGCCCTAATTCACACACTTCATACACTGGGTAAGTGTACGTTTTGTGCTAGGTACGTGCGTTATTTTGATAGCAAGAGCTCTTAGCGCATGTTTGTTGTGATTATGGCAAGCGTTTTGCGGTCCTGCATATGAACGCCACTTACGCTTGCTACTTTTCTGCTCTTACTTGGTCGCCAAGTCAATACACCGGCGTGCATTTTGCGAGCTGCGGATATATGCATCGAGATATATAATTCGCAGCTTCCTACTTGTTGTATTCTTACGATATTCTAAGACTCAATCGCGGAGTGAACGCCTTCCCGCATTTATGCTGCTTTGTACCTTGTGCTTTATACGGATTTGAATGGTTCCGTAAATGTTACTCTCATTGCCCAAACTTTTGTTCCCAGGATCCCACATGCAGGTTCACATACCGTCACCAGCGCAATGCACTACCTCACAAACTCATCCCAACAGAGCGCCTCCAACGCTGATAACGCAGTAATGTAGTGTCTCCTGCGTTACTGTACACTCATATTCCTCAAGGTTGTGTGCGTTTTATGTAATACTGTATTGCCATTTGCGCTCGCCTCTGCAACACGAATGTGGAATAAATTTTTTTCTGCTGCAATTCTCCATTTCGTTGGGTCTGTTCAGCTTAGCAAACATAGGTCAGTTATTTTGACTCGCTGGCTTCCTCGCACTTTTATGCATTGCTTCTCACTTAGAAGATAGTTCTTTTTTCCACATACATGGTAAAGCGAACATGGTTTCTCCTCACATCAGAATCGCACTTGTGCACAATGTGTCACCTCTCGCCAGACTTCTGTTTTTGTAATATACATATGTTCAAGATCTCCTTTTCTGCTGGTTCATTTTGGTACCTTGGTGTGTTCTGTAAATGTCTGTCCATATCCCACGCACAGAGTGTTTGTTTTTATTCGCATCACACCAGCGCTCATTTGACAGGTGGGTTATGTTAATTTTCGCAAACTAACCCATCCGTAGTTACAAACATTTCCGACATTTCCTGACGCATGTGTTTGTAACTACGGATCGATTAATTAGCAAAATTCACATAACCCACCTGCCAAATGAGCGCTACTCTGTTGCGAATAAAAATGAACATCCTGTATAAAAAGCCGCACGTTGGCGTAACCTTTACGGGCAGGTGCTGGATTGAAGGCCGTAACCTCTAATTAGTGGGTTTCCTTGTAACTTTTATAAAAGGTACTGCTCAGAGGGTACCTGGTAGCTTCTGAAATAGAGGGTAAAATATTGCGATTTTTTACCCTTTACTAAAGGGTTCCGAGTTAAGAGTGTAGTACACGGTGCAAGACCTGTAAATTTATCGCGCCGTCCACCATTGCCCGTAGCACTTTGGGTGACTTCTGTTTGAAAATTCGTCATTCACTCCACTGTAATTCACCCAATATCTGTTACTTGATATTCTGCTGCAAGTGCAATTCACAATACATCGGTGAAACCTTCAACACAATGAGAAAAAGAGTTTATGGCCACAAATTTGAAATCCTAAATGCCCGCCAAGCTCCTGTCGCCATTCATTTCAATCAACGTAATCACGATTTTGAAACTGATTTCAAAATTATATTACTAGAATCTGGGTTCCGCACCGACATTAGACGTAAGAATAGAGAGTCCTACTTAATTTCGCAATTCAAGTGTCTCACACCAAATGGTATGAATCTTAGTCCTGGCTCGTTATATCCACTTATGTAAATTTATTAGTCATATATCTATATTTATTTGTGCACAATTCTTGAATCTTCGCTTTCAGTCATCGTCTAGCACTCCCTTAGATAATCCGCAACCTTCCCTTTTGTCCATTCTGGGCCACTCGTTTCCCACACTCCTGACCCCCCCTTCGCCCAGCTATTCATTGTACATAGACATGTGGCACCATATCTCCTTTCCCCTTCCCTTTCTTTGTACAGCAGTGTGTTTAGTTGTGTATATGTCTATACTATATATACTTATGTGTATCACCACTTCACTTTGTACCTGAGGAAGTAGTATAGCGCCGTCACGCACAACAGCCACTTTTTTCTAATCCAGTTCTAGGAATTTCTAATCCACCACCCATTTCTAATCCAGGTCAAGCCACTTCTAAGTCCCCTGGTTGGTTGGTCACAGCTCCACCCCTTCACGGTGATCCATTCAATTTCTGCATGACTGGCTACCCTTCATTGCCACAACATCTGCTCACTCGCTCATAGACACCAAAATGATCTATTCTATTCAATTCTAAGTCGGCTCATAGGCTTCCAAAGTGCTCTTTTTCCTAATCCAGTTCTAGGAATTTCTAATCCACTACCCAATTCTAATCCAGGTCAAGCCACTTCTAAGTCCTCTGGTTGGTTGGTCAGCGCCACCCCTTCACGGTGATCCATTCAATTTCTGCATGATTGGCTACCCTTCATTGCCACAACATCTGCTCACTCGCTCATAGACACCAAAATGATGTATTCTATTCAATTCTAAGTCGGCTCATAGGCTTCCAAAGTGCTCGTTTTTCTAATCCAGTTCTAGGAATTTCTAATCCACTACCCAATTCTAATCCAGGTCAAGCCACTTCTAAGTCCTCTGGTTGGTTGGTCACAGCGCCACCCCTTCACGGTGATCCATTCAATTTCTGCATGATTGGCTACCCTTCATTGCCACAACATCTGCTCACTCACTCATAGACACCAAAATGATCTATTCTATTCAATTCTAAGTCGGCTCATAGGTTTCCAAATCGCTCACCTGTCTATTGGTCCGGGGGTGGTCACATCCATTCATTTCTAAAACCTAATGATTGGCCTATTGGCTGCCTCTCATACATGCTCGATAGACTCAGTTGTCATTTCCACTCTCTAGTTACTCGGTCACACGCTTTCAACAGCATATTCCTTCATAATTCCAGCTGCATAATAGACAACCACTCATTGATCAATCCCATTCATTTCTAGGCCAGCTCACAGTTCCCCTAAATTGCTTATTGATCCGGGAGGCCTTCTTTTTTAGCCTGAGCGACTCTCGGCAATAGTTGGGAGACAAAAACATGGTAAATAGTTTTCAATGTTTATTGAATACATCATGGCAGTCTCGGAGATATTGTAGTTCTCCCTGGAGACACATCCATGCACGCCGTACATCTCCGCTCGCATCCATGGCGTTTTTCGCATAAGAACCATGTGGATCACCCAGGCACTCGTCCTTCTTTGTCCATGACCCAGAGGCAAACCACAGGAGAGAACAGTATGTGACAGAAGCATTAATTCTCTTCCTGCACATCTTCTGAAGAGATGAAAGAACATTATGAGCTTCACTATTTATATCACCCACTTAAACTTACCATATTCGTAGCTTCCATAAGGATAGGAGTCGACGTCATTGCACAGGTATCTGTTGTCGTCGTATGCCATCAGACTTCTTTTGACATTTCTGATGGTGTACATACACTGTTTCTTTGGTGTACATCACTTTCTCTCAGTATCAACGATTGATACTTGTTCGCTCGATACGCTCGTGTGATTGAACAAGATATTGTAGTATGTCTCATGGAGGAGGTGCTTGCATACAATATTCTTTTTGACCCCTTTAGCTCTTGCAATTTGCTTTCCTCCAGCTAATTTGATGGAATACATTTTAGCTTTCAAACATACTACTTCCTCAATAGGTACACTACCAGTTTCACTTTTTAATGCCCCAAGTCTTCCACGATTCTTTTCACTGTGCAGTGGATGATTCCGATCAAAGGAAGACAGATCTAAGTGGTCGTCGGCGATCGCTCGTAACTGATCTTCGTAGTCCTTGCAGAATAGGCCGAGGATCAAAGAATCCGTGTCAAAGTAGTAGGTAATCACCGGACAAGTGAGCTTGCTCAGCAAGGTTTCATAGTTGAATGAGTACATGGTTAATTTACTGAGTTCTAAAATCGTAAACCCAATCAGAAATTTTTTCATTTTTGATGACTCGCACAAAGTAATGAGCTGCTGGAAACGACAAAAATAAATACAAAATTACCTCCTCTTCATTGCTGTTGGTGTTTAACACGGCGAGATGTGGTGTTTCTTACAAGAAAAATACGACGCGCAGCAGTTGCTTATTCTTGCGTGAAGTTTGCAATCAATGATGATGGAATGATATTTTATCTTATTTGAATCATTAGTGACTCCCCTATTTAGTGAATGGTAGTGTGGTTATGAAAACTGGTTTGTTTAAAAATGAGCTACAGGGTGTAGCGAATGCTGTTCTCCTTTTACACTCTGTAATATTTTTTGTGAAATATTTATATGCAAGCAAACAAAAGTACAAAGAAATGAATCCCATTCTGTATTATAATTGCTGCACACTGTTCTTGGATGTATAGGCAACATGCATTCCTGAGATGCTGTGTTTCCTTTTTGCTTTGGGACGGTCGACTGGCGATATCGTATTACATCCGGCAAGAAGGCCTATCGTTTCGCATTCGCAAATGCGTGTTCCCCGTTTTGACGATGGTTGGATAATTATTGACGTGAGGAATAATATGAATTTATGTGGCTGTGAATAGACTTTGGGTTTTTGCTCGTTGTGAGGCACTAAAAATGTGTGAGTGTGCGTGCACGTTTGTGCAGCTGGGACCCCACTTGACAAGTAAGTTCATTGTGTTTGACTTCAGTGATATTGCCGATATTGCCATATATTATGCAGACTGTGATTTTTTTTGTTTGAAAAATAAGGTTTATCGCATTTTCAACAGAGTAGACTGAGCTACACATGATATATGCTTCCTCCAAGCAGCGTGCTTTATTCTTATAGAATCGCTCACGCCTGTATAACAAATTCAGAAAGCAGATGTGAATGGGTGTGTTCCTCAGGTTGTGTGTTTGCCACGCAAGCTTAATTTTTGTGAATATTGTATTATTCTGTTTAATGATTTTCCGGTGGTAGAAAATGTGTTTTGTCATGCTTGACACTTTGCTATTCGAGCAGAAGTCCGTGTAATTTCTTATTTTTTACTGTCGCTCGTTGTGTCTGTGTTGTGTGCAACTGTGACCCCACTTAACCAGTAAGTACATTGTGTATGCCTTTTCGTGTGACTCGAGTGATTAATTTATGTGGTATTGCATGAAATGGTTGGTTTAAAAATAAGGGTTGTTGCACTTGCATAGCAGTGGCTTCTTATTGCAATTTTCACCCGTAAAAAAAATCAGCGTATATCGTATTATGCTGCGCGAGTAGAAGTGATTTTCCCAATTCTATTTGTGTACCCTTGTCCTGTGCTTGCTTTACACGGGGACAACGCGACTGTGTATGTAGCATTATGCAATAATTATCTGATAGCAGAAATGAGTGCCTTTTTCTCCGTTTATTAGCACGTGCTTGGTTTTTTTTTGCAGTTATAGCTATTCAAGCAAAAGTACGTGTAATTTCTCATGGCTCTTTTCTTCTTTCACCGCTAAAGCAGAAGAAAATCACTTGGTAAAGCTGGATAGTGTTCTATCACGGAAAGTGGGTTTGTTTGTTTTTGTTTGTTTGTTTGTTAGCTTTTGTTGGGTGCTCGATATATTGAAGAAGTAAACAGTGCTTAATCTTGCAGTTATGGGTATTTGAGCAGAAATGTTGGTGTCTGAGCCAGGAGTAGAAATTCCAAAAAAGCACCTCTCCTTGTGCATTCCTGAGCTGCTGTGTGCGTGCGCGTGTGTGCTTTTTTCCTGGTTTGTGACATCATCATGGCATGTTGGGGCTCGTTTAGCAGTGTTACAATTTTACCCGCCGCTAGTATCTTGTTGTTATCTTGTGTTAGCCACGTAGCGATGTGTGGTGACTCTGCGATTATTCCTGAGGTCTTAAGCCTTAAGTGCTTAAGTGAATTTGTGTACCCTTGTCCTGTGGTTTCTTTACGCAGGGACGATGCGGCTGTGCATGTAGCATTATGCAAGAATTATCTGATAGCAGAAATGGGTGTTTTGTTAGTTGATGGTAGTTTGTTAGCATGTGTTTAATTTTTGAAGTCATAGCTATTTTGCTATTCGAGCAGAAATGCTGGTATCAGAGGGTTTAACGCTGAGAGTAGAAATTCCTGTCTGAGATGAATCTGCATTTCACTGCAATTTGTTTCATTTAAGTAATATTATTGAAATTCCACAGTCACCGTGAACAAAAAGGGCATGTGCATGCTCATGGAAGCAACTTGCATATCGGAATGACATGTGATGAGAGCGAACTATGCGCTCAGGTGCGGCAATGGTGTAGGCGGACGGAGCATTACGTGAAGCCAAGGGCAAGCTGCGACCTTGCACATGCAGAGCAAGTTATTTTTAGGCTATGACGGCTCCTCGCACCCGTGCATGCTTGGGCATGCAGCGAGGTCGCCGCTATATAAGTGAGGAGGATGTGTAAAGAGGCAGCAGTCTTCGCATCGCTTTGAGAGTGTGCGGAGCTCACTTCAAAAGTAAGTATTTTTCATCCACGCTCTGTGGTGCACGTTTTCTTAGTGTTTCTTCTTTTTTTTCAGTGCCTAGATGCGTGTTCTGCTTTTTTGATCTTCATGATATCAGGGATGATGAGCCATTGGAAGAAAATTCACCATCTTCTCCAGACATTTCACCTGGCACATTGCATGCTCACGTCGAGCGATCACATCCCTATGTGGACATTTCCTTCCTGCCTTTCTTTCAAACTGATAGCGCATTTCGAGGTATCGTCAAAGCGTTTGTGCTATTGGCATCTGTTCACGATCAGGAAGTAGAAGACTTGCGACAATATTTAATGAACCACCTCCACAATATAATTGCTATTTTGCGAGTGCAAAGAATACCCTTTAGGTTTTGTATTTGTTCTGACGTTCTAATGACGAAAGAAAATCGAGGGGATGTAACCACACACATAGCTCAATCTATGGCGCTTGCTCGCGAAGTCCACAGCGACGAAGCTATCGCAAAATACTTTGATGGATGTGATTCAGGAGTCCACCGGGCGCATTGAAAATTACCAGCGCGAGGGTAGTGGGTTTGTATCCACTGACGTCCAAAAAGTTCAAATGTGTATTTCCGCTGTGAAAACTAAAAAATTCGGGTGCAATGGGGTACTTCCCACTAATTTGGCTAAACGCAGAAATGTGTTAACGAATGTTCCTTTACCAGAGCGTAAGGAGGGCGAGTCCTTCAAATACAATACGCTCGCCCTCTTGCACCCGCAGGAAAGGAACCGATGGAAAAAATATGAAAATCATGCAACAGAGTACTGATGGCCTAGTCACTTCCCTGTATCCTTCTCTGATCTTGACGAATTCGAAAACCAAAACAAGATTTCTGTGTACGTGTACGCGTACGTCGATCAGGGAGTACATGTGTCGCGGCCCCCAAAACTAGAAGGGGAAAAGAAAATTCACTTGTTGGAAGTAGATGAGTATTTTTTTGGAATTAAGTCCCTCGAACGCTTGTTGACAACAAGAAGTAACCATTTCGTATGCGAACGCTGCACATGCTCTTTCGTGAAGGAAGAAAGCATGGCGAAACATCGACGCCTTTGCACGGACGTGAACGAAATCCTGTTGGAATATTGCGAGCCGGGAAAAAATTGTGTAGAGTTTACTAAAATACAGTACATGCAGCAGTACAACTACGTCATTGCGTTGGACACTGAGAGCGTACTCGCACCCAGTGGTGTTGGCATGCAACGTCACATTACCTCTAGCTTCTGTGCTGTGCTCTTGCGTACCCATGACTCAAAGGTGATGCGCATTAGAACGCACCATGGGGAAGATGCGGCAAAGCAGTGTGTGAAGGCGCTCATGGAAATGCGTCATGAAATGATTGCCTTGAACGCCTGCCCCGGTGCAATGGTGCTGAGCGATGAACAACAAGCCAAGCACAGAGCTGCCACCCACTGTGCATACTGTAAACGGGAATTCGCGAAAGACCTACCTCGTGTCCGGCATCATGATCATACGAAGCATTGTACTGCGGTGCAATTTGATTGACAAATTATATCGCGACACTGTGCAACCCCTGTAACGTTGCGTGTACTACCAGAGAAAAATTGCCGATCATGGGGTTCATGCCCATCATGCAAATGGGGTTCGTGCAAATCATGCCGATTACAATTTGTCTTATGATTCGGCTGGACTGTTACGGGAATTTCACGTTCTCGGGTGGAAGCGACGTCCCTTCATTGTGACCAGCTCCATAGAAAAAATTCGTTCGTTTGAAATTGGTACCTTCCTCTTCAGAGATACCATACAGTACCTAAATTCATCACTTGGGGAGCTTGTGGAAACCGTCAAATTCATGGGGGGTGCAGAGGCGTTCCAATGCTTGAAGCAGGCATTTGGAGATGACTACAAAATTTTGCTTTGTAAAGGTGTGTTCCCTTACAGTTACCTTAGTTCTTGTGCAGTGTACGACGAGTTGAGTCTCCCAGAAAAATCCGCTTTTCGAAATGATCTAACTGGGGAAGATGTAAGCGATGAGGACTACCAGTACGCTGTGCATGTATTTGAACATTTTGGGTGCTCGAGTTTACGGGATTATAACACATTGTACCTGAAAACAGATGCCCTATTACATGCAGACATAATGCAGCACTTCCGACGCCTGTGCTACAGCGCACGCGGATTGGAATTGCTTCATTGCGTTTCTCTGGCATCCTATTCGTGGCAATGTCCATTAAATTATACGAATGCAAAATTGGAATTGACCACCGATGACGAAATGTACAGAACCATCGAATCGGGCGTTAGAGGCGGGCTCTGTCAGGCAAGCAGGCGTCATTTACGTGCCAATAACCCTCTGTGTAGTGGCTATTATCCTGATAAAGAGGAGGTGTACCCCATATCATACATAGATTGCAACAATCTTTACGGATTTAGTATGATAAAGCACCTCCCTGTCGGTGATTTCGAATGGGTCGAGGATTTTAGCTCCGTGGATTTTATGCGTCACCCCATGGATTCGGAGGTGGGGTATGTGTACCTATGTGACTTGGAGTATCCAAAATCTATCCACGCTCTAACGAGGTACTTCCCCCTGGCTCCCAAGAAGGCAGTCGTCCCAAAGAATGGCTATCGCCATTCCAGCGAGGGCTTCTCGAAGAATTAATGTATCAGCCTGCTAACAGCAAAAAGCTGTTGCTCACGTGCAAGGACAAGGTCGAGTACGTCGTTCATTACGCGTTGCTCACACTCTATTGTAGATTGGGCATGAGGGTGACGAAAATTCACCGAATTTTAAAATTTCGTCAAGCACCATTCCTGCGTCCCTACATCGAGGACAATGTTGCTAGATGTGTTGCCTCGTGTACGACTTTCGAAAAAAACTTCTACAAACTCTCAAATAATGCAGTCTTTGGGAGAACACTTTTAAATAAATTTAACATCCGTGATATTCGAGTAGCCTTCGATGAGGAGACGGCAAGTCGCCTCGGGAGTCGGGCAGAATGCGTGCGGATGGAAATTTTGTCTCCAGATTGTGTCATGTATGAAATGCGAAAAAAAAAGTGTGATGCGATTTCCCGCTCCTGATTGGGTTTACGATTTTAGAACTCAGTAAATTAACCATGTACTCATTCTACTATGAAACCTTGCTGAGCAAACTCACTTGTCCGGTGATTACCTGCTACTTTGACACGGATTCTTTGATCCTCGGCCTATATTCTGCAAGGACTACGAAGATCAGTTACGAGCGATCGCCGACGACCACTTAGATCTGTCTTCCTTTGACCGGGATCATCCACTGTACAGTGAAAAGAATCGTGGAAGACTTGGGGCATTAAAAAGTGAAACTGGTAGTGTACCTATTGAGGAAGTAGTATGTTTGAAAGCTAAAATGTATTCCATCAAATTAGCTGGAGGAAAGCAAATTGCAAGAGCTAAAGGGGTCAAAAAGAATATTGTATGCAAGCACCTCCTCCATGAGACATACTACAATACCTTATATGAAGATCCAAAACACAGCGCGAGAAGACACGACGGAAGAAGAGAGGACAGGACAGGCGCTGACTCCAACGAACAGTTTAATAGCACAAAAACCAGTACGCAGGCGCACAGCCGCCAACCCAGTCACCCCACCTTGGTCCAAGAGCGCAGACGCTCAGACAGACACAATCACTACCGCCTCGACAACATCCTCCTCTCCCCCGATAACAAAGACACAGAAGTTTGGCTCACACACCTACCGCCTCTATCCCCGATAAAAAACGCTTCAGATAACTCCCGCGCACCCTTATCTCTGCTCCTAGATAGCACAACAATCTGACTAAATAGCGGAGTACACTTACATTTGGTAACATGCATAGGCAAATGACGCGTGTCCGCACTAGACAAAGACCTTTCATGCTCTCGGGCCCTGTCGTTAACACACCGGCCGGTCTGGCCAATGTACACCCTATCGCATGTGAGCGGGATCTCATAAACTACCCCCACCGCACAGCTAACGTACTGGTGCTGATGGCTCTTGCCACAAGAGACTTTAGGCTTACTACGATCAACTTTCGAACAAAGGCCCGAGAGCTTGCAAGGTGCCGAAAATACCATAGGTACACCGTACCTATTAGCCACTCTTTTCAAATTGTGCGATACTCTGTGCACGTACGGAACAACCATACATCTAGTAGAACCCCTCGCGACTTCCCCCCTAGGTTTCCGCACCTTTCCTTTAACCTTTTGGAGAAGGCCTTCGGCTACACTCGCCAACAGCCTTGTGGGGAATCCAGCAGCACCCAACCTGTCCACCTGGGCCGCGAAACTCTCCAACAAAACGTGCTCACAAGACTTCTTTAAAGCGGATTCCAAGCAGAGCAAAGCAATAGCGCGCTTCACAGTCTTAGATTGGGCCGAGTCAAAAGGCATCAGGTCCTTCTTTGCCCTCGGGTGGAAGGCCCAACACAAGCGATTCTCCCCAACACGGATATTAAGGTCCAAGAACTGTATACGCCCATTCGCCTGTAGCTCTGACGTGAACGACAACCCTTTCCCTCCACAGTGAAATTGCTGTAACACACCACTAACAATATTCTCATAGCAATCATCAGCGCGCCGCCCCACAACAACCAGGAAATCGTCAACGTACCGACAAATTCTAAGCACAGACCCATCATCCAGAACAGATCTCACGATCTCCAGAACAGATCTCGAATGGGCGTATACAGTTCTTGGACCTTAATATCCGTGTTGGGGAGAATCGCTTGTGTTGGGCCTTCCACCCGAGGGCAAAGAAGGACCTGATGCCTTTTGACTCGGCCCAATCTAAGACTGTGAAGCGCGCTATTGCTTTGCTCTGCTTGGAATCCGCTTTAAAGAAGTCTTGTGAGCACGTTTTGTTGGAGAGTTTCGCGGCCCAGGTGGACAGGTTGGGTGCTGCTGGATTCCCCACAAGGCTGTTGGCGAGTGTAGCCGAAGGCCTTCTCCAAAAGGTTAAAGGAAAGGTGCGGAAACCTAGGGGGGAAGTCGCGAGGGGTTCTACTAGATGTATGGTTGTTCCGTACGTGCACAGAGTATCGCACAATTTGAAAAGAGTGGCTAATAGGTACGGTGTACCTATGGTATTTTCGGCACCTTGCAAGCTCTCGGGCCTTTGTTCGAAAGTTGATCGTAGTAAGCCTAAAGTCTCTTGTGGCAAGAGCCATCAGCACCAGTACGTTAGCTGTGCGGTGGGGGTAGTTTATGAGATCCCGCTCACATGCGATAGGGTGTACATTGGCCAGACCGGCCGGTGTGTTAACGACAGGGCCCGAGAGCATGAAAGGTCTTTGTCTAGTGCGGACACGCGTCATTTGCCTATGCATGTTACCAAATGTAAGTGTACTCCGCTATTTAGTCAGATTGTTGTGCTATCTAGGAGCAGAGATAAGGGTGCGCGGGAGTTATCTGAAGCGTTTTTTATCGGGGATAGAGGCGGTAGGTGTGTGAGCCAAACTTCTGTGTCTTTGTTATCGGGGGAGAGGAGGATGTTGTCGAGGCGGTAGTGATTGTGTCTGTCTGAGCGTCTGCGCTCTTGGACCAAGGTGGGGTGACTGGGTTGGCGGCTGTGCGCCTGCGTACTGGTTTTTGTGCTATTAAACTGTTCGTTGGAGTCAGCGCCTGTCCTGTCCTCTCTTCTTCCGTCGTGTCTTCTCGCGCTGTGTTTTGGATCTTCATGTATAGTCACCAACGTGCCCAACAGCGAGTCCTCTTGGATTACAATACCTTGTTCAATCACACGAGCGTATCGAATGAACAAGTATCAATCGTTGGAAAGAAGCAGTGTATGTACACCATCAGAAATGTCAAAAGAAGTCTGATGGCATATACGACGACAAGAGATACCTGTGCAATGACGTCGACTCCTATCCTTATGGAAGCTACGAATATGGTAAGTTTAAGTGGGTGATATAAATAGTGAAGCACCTAATGTTCTTTCATCTCTTCAAAAGATGTGCAGGAAGAGAATTAATGTTTCTGTCACATACTGTTCTCTCCTGCGATTTGCCTCTGGGTCATGGACAGAGAAGGACGAGTGCCTGGGTGATCCACATGGTTCTTATGCGAAAAACGTCATGGATGCGAGTGGAGATGTACGGCGGGCATGGATGTGTCCCCAGGGAGATCTGCAACATCTCCGAGACTGCCATGATGTACTCAGTGAACATTGAAAACTATTTACCATGTGTCCCAACCATTGCCGAGATCGCTCAGGCTAAAAAAGAAGGCCTCCCGGATCAATGAGCAATTTGGGGGAACTGTGAGCTGGCCTAGAAATGAATGGGATTGATCAATGAGCGGTTGTCTATTATGCAGCTGTAATTATGAAGCAATATGCAGTTGAAAGCGTGTGACCGAGCAACTAGAGAGTGGAAATGACAAATGAGTCTATCGAGCATGTATGACAGGCAGCCAATAGGCCAATCACTAGGTTTTAGAAATGAATGGATGTGACCACCCTTGGACCAATAGAGCGGTGAGCGATTTGGAAACCTATGAGCCGACTTAGAATTGAATAGAATAGATCATTTTGGTGTCTATGATCGAGTGAGCAGATGTTGTGGCAATGAAGGGTAGCCAATCATGCAGAAATTGAATGAATCACCGTGAAGGGGTGGAGCTGTGACCAATCAACCAGAGGACTTGGAAGTGGCTTGACCTGGATTAGAAATGGGTGGTGGATTAGAAATTCCTAGAACTGGATTAGAAAAAAGTGGCTGTTGTGCGTAACAGCGCTACAATTCTCATGAACAGCGTTAGTTGCGTTTCTTGGACATCATAATGGAAAATTCGGCTAACTTTATTAGTGATATTGGCAATAAAATTGTGAATTCAACATTCTTAGGTGAGGGAATACGGCATTAAAACAGTGAATTTATTACCATTCTTTCTTGAAGGAATATACTCGCCAAGTGCACATCGAACAGAGAGCTTCACAACAAATGCGTCAAGTGAGGTTCACAGTGAGGAGCCCGCTCGAATTTCAACAACACAGCCACAACATGAACAGTGTTAGTTGCGTATCTTGGAAATCATAATGAAAAATTCAGCTAACTTTATTAGTGATTTTGGTAATAAAATCGTAAATTCACCATTCTTACTAGAGGGAATACGTTCGCAGGTGCACTTCGAACGCAAGTCTTCGCAGGTGGTGCGGACTTCGTGATTCAGTTCATAAACGGCTCTGGTTTAGTGGAATGAGCCCGCGCGTTAGTTGCGTACCTTGGACATCGTAATGGGTGAGTAGTAAATAAAATGGAGGAGAGTAATAAATTCACTGTTTTAATGCCAAGATTTATTGAATGTAAATGCGCAATTAATGCTTTTGTGTTGGCTGTATCGTTGAGACTCGAGCGGGCTCATTCCACTAAACCAGAGCCGTTTATGAACTGAATCACGGAGTCCGCACCTCTTGCGAAGACTTGCGTTCGAAGTGCACCTGCGAACGTATTCCCTCAAGTAAAAAGGTAGATTCACGATTTTATTGCTAAAATCGCTAATAAAGTTAACTGAATTTTACATTATGATGTCCAAGATACGCAACTAACGCTGTTGATTTTGTTGTGGCTATGTTGTTGAAATTCGAGCGGGCTCGTCAAACTGGCCCTCATATGATGCACTTGTTGTGAAGCCTTCAGTTCGATGTGCACCTGGCGAACGTACTCCATCAAGAAAGAAGAGGAATAAATTCACTGTTTTCCTCTAGATCGGAAATATGAGAGTTTCATCTTTGTACGTGGTGTATGGAAGGCTCGTTAGGACAAATGTTTCCATGCAGGATTGTCGCTTTTTAGCTGACGTAAAAAAACAACGTAGCTGATGCTGTCATGTTTTACTTTCTCCATTCCGTACACGACTGCGGCGGCGCCACAATAAACCCACTATTCGACAGATTTCGCCCTCCTGTTTTTTCCTCTAGATCGGAAATATGAGAGTTTCGTTTTTCCACGTGGTTTTTTGGAAGGCGCGTTAGGACCACTGATCTCTATGTATAAAGGCTGGATCGCGCATGGGAGAGGGGCTCGTGGGGGAGAGGCGTGCATTCGGGCCGCCATGTTGGGAGGCCCTAAAACGCAGTGTGTGCCCATAGAAAACAATGGGAGGTAAGGGAGATTGTGAGTATTTATTGCGCTGCAGGCGTTGATCGTTGTTTGTCATCACACAATTTTGTAAGGTGCCAGTATACTGATGTATCCTAACAGTATTTCACAGGTGTCCTGTCGTTCGATTCTTAATTACGTTATGTTTTGCATTCCAAAAACTAGATCGTCACGGCAGTACAGCGCTGGGGATTGTACTACAGTACGTTTCCCAGCCAATATTTCAATAAGAAACGATGTGAGGTTAACAACAACCATGTATGTAATATCCCGTGCTGCGTTCTGGACAAAAATTGTTCCATAAAGAACGGTCCGGGATGATATATACTCGCATGGCAGAAAGAGATCGTACTATAGAATCACAGCCGTTGTCTTGGTCGTGTATGGGTTTAGTATGATTTATATCAAGCATCGCCGCAGAAACAGTCTTTTAGTGAACGACAGCGGTGCTTTGCCTCGCAAATATGGACACACCGAAGCAGCCCTAAATACTTCACGCAATTAGATCACGCTCGTTAGGACAGTTAATCAGGTAGTGATGTAAGCTTAATCAATTAAGTTACTTAGAAAGTGGTAACACCTCCTTGAGACACAGGACTTATCTCTTTTTGAAGTACAGCCCTTCTATGTTTGCTTGCTTCCTCCTTTATTTGTTCTGATTATTTGCAGGCGCGGTTGTGCCAAACTGAATGTCCTTCTCCAGCACTCACATGCTTTTGTTGAATACAACTGCAGCGTCAGAAAAGCTGCTTGGGGACGGGGTCCTGCTATCCAGTGCTGACTTTGTCATGCTTGTTATGTGGAGCATGTTCCAAACAATGCAGCTCCACGTATGGTCTTCAAATTGCAACAGGACTATTTGGAGGTTGAAACAGTTGTGATTTTGTCATTTTGGCCCTCGTGTACCCAGTCTGTGAAACGCAAACAAAAAAGTCTAACACGATATGCTTTTGTAATGAAGATCACTGATGATGAGTAAAGAGAATATACGAGTTCAAGTTTATTCAATATTTTATATCATTCATTATATTATTCAACATTTTATGTCAAGTGTATACAACATCAAGTTTATTCAAGTTCAAGGTTTATTTCTTGCACTTATGCGTTTCAGGATACAATGAACGTGGAGGGAGGTCGCAAAAGGCTACATTTATTGTTTTGTGACCTTGCTACAATGGCAATATATATTTTAGGAATGACAATGGTCAGGTATGCTCTCTAAATTTGTAGCACTCAATTTTAGGTTGGAATGAGCAATGAATAGCAATTTCCCCACTGATATTTTCTCATATATGCTAAATTTTAAATTTAATATGATCGAATATGTGATAATATAATAATAATATATATGTGATCAACAGTAGATGTAAACAACATGAGTAGCCAGAGAAGTGCATTCTCAATAAATAATTGTCTTCTTATAGCGTATATGTGCATGCCTATTACTTGAAACAATTATCACAGTTCCCTGACAAGTTTTAATTTCTGAGAGTGTACTGTAGAAGCTGCTTAGATCTACAACAGTTCATACAAGGTATTATATACTGTGAATGCCTTTAAAAATTCCATGTGACACATATCCCTTTACTTTCTGGAGGTGCTGTGGTAGTCAAAGTTTGCGGGCATTACGCAGGTTCTGCACCCATTTCTCGAGTATGTCGAGGCAGCTGTGAAGTAACCTGCATTGATGATGATTATTCCAACTTTTATGGTGCGTCGACAACAAAGGAAATAATACATCAGAACATTGGTTCGGGTGCAACCAGTTAAAAATGAATATGTTGTTTAATAAATGCATTGGACAAATGTTAAAACATCAGTTTCAAACATGGTTTACAATCCCTGTATCTTCTAATAATTAAAAAGATTAAAAACTATTCTAAAAAGAATATGGGGAACTCTTCTAAAAAGAATTATAATCTCTAATTATTAGATTGCTGGGTTAAGGAGCCTAAAGTGTAAGGTGTGTTTCTGATGTGAACATGTAAGAAAATATGCAAAACTGAGAGAGGCTAACCACAGTGCGTGCACTGAGGTTGTTCCTTCCTGTAAAGTAGAAACCAGTGGATGAGGAACGTGGTACTTACCTGTACACCCAGCCGTATCACACTGCACAGATTATTCACTGGGCAGCCCTCATGACGAAACCTGTATTGAGAGACCACTTTTGCCTTAAAACTGCTACACATAGCACGACACGCTACAAATTATTACTATCGTAACAAGCTGACGATACAGCTCAGACACAAAGGCGTTATTCAAGTCGCGCCACACCACCGTTACGTAGGATTCTTTGTCACAAATCAAAACAAGGCACAAAACAATACCAATACATGAAAAAATGTGACAATCGTGGTCTTATTATGACGTAATACCGAACTTGTGCGCGAAGGTAATTCAAAGAAATGAATGTGGCACTTGCTTCCGCAGAGAACACCGTGTACCATGCTAGCAATGCATGCAAAAAAGCGCTCGAGTGTTCGCACATATATTGATGACAACACTACCTGTGTAGTGTAACATGTTCTTTCAAGCATATTATGCATTCAAACTGTATTTGCCGCCGGGTAAAATGCAAGTGTGCTCGATTGAACGTCGGAAGAGCGATCAAGCAACCTGCATCCAGTGCTCGTTTTGGGCAAAAAAAACACTTCATAATGGTCAAATAAATGTACAGAATCGACGCCTATTTATTCCTTGATGAAGAGTGAGTCACCTGTATAAGTTTAAGGCCCTGTAACCTTGCCAGTACGGTTGGTACGACCGTAATTGCAAGAAGTTGCCATGATCGCTGCGGCGGCTGTTGTGGGCACCGTAAGATGGAGGCCGGTTTCTTCACGCTCGCGCTCTCTATCCGCGATCCAGCCTTTTACAATCGAGATCAGTGGTTAGGACAAATGTTTCCGCGCGTTAAGAGAAATGTTAAGAGAAATGTTAAGAGAAACAAATGTTTTCATGCAGGATTGTTGCATTTCAGCTGACGCAAAAAATAAAGTAGCTGATGCTGTCATGTTAATAAACCCACTATAAACCCATAATAAACCCACTATGCGACACGTTTCGTTTTCCTCTTTTTGCCTCTAGATCGGAAATATGAGAGTTTCGTTTTTGCACGCGGTTTTTCGGAGCCACTCTAGGAGAAATGTTTCCATGCAGGATAGTCGCATTTTAGCTGATGTAAAAAATAACATAGCTGATGCTGTCAAAGTTGTACTTTCTTCATTCCGTACTCGACTGCGGCGGCGCCACAATAAACCCAGTCCCACTGATCTCGATTGTAAAAGGCTGGATCGCGGATAGGGAGCGCGACTGTGCGGCAACCGGCCGCCATCTTACTGTACCCAAAACAGTGGCCGCGAGCGATCATGCCGGCTTGTTGTAGTTACGGCTGCACCAGCCGTACGGGCAAAGGAGAGGGCACAACTTTTCACAGGTGAGTCATTCGTTATCAGGGAATAAATTGGCGTTCATTCTGTACATTCCTTTGACGATTTTGAACTGTTTTTTTTTTTTTTTGCACGAAACCAGCACTTGATGCAAGTTGTAAGATGGCTCTTCTGAGGCTCAAGCGAACGCCCTCGTATTTTACCTGGCGGGAATGATAGTTTGAGGGCATAATATGTTACAGGGAACATGTTACTCTACAGTTGGAGTGTTGTCATCCGTGTATGTGCGGCACTCGAGCGCTAAACTGCGTGCATTGCTAGCCCGGTACACGGTGTTCTCTACCTAAGGAAGTAAGCAGTCATCTTTTTGAATCAGCTTCGCGAGGAGAGTCTCATCCTTTATGTGTTTGTATTGTTTACTATTTTAGTGTTAAGTCGTAGCAAGGGATGTGGGAGCTTTACGTCGCGAGACAACTGTGATCCTGAAACAAAGTTAAAATCTGGACGGGTTGGCGATCCATTCTAAAATCGAGAGGAAACCCCAATGCGAGGAGACAACGAAAGGGACAAAGGACGAGACAAACACAGCAATGTATTGCCAACCAAAGACTTTTATTTGTGAAGTTGTGAAGTTGTGTCTCGTCCTTTGTCACTCTCGTTGTCCCCTCACACTGTTTTTTTTTATCGCTATTACATCTGTGATCATGAACGGACAAAGAATGTCTCTGTTGCGGTAATCTCACTGGGATGCGTCATCTAGCTCTTTTGTATGTATCTGACCTTTGTTGTCAGCTGCTTGCAATGACTGCATTAGTAATTGGTTGCATGCAATGTTATTTGGGACAGTATATAAGACGTGATCTCTCGATACAGGTTTCCTCATAGCCGCCCTGTCATACTAAAAAAATGGGTGCAGAACCTGCGCAGAAAAGACTGGACACCATCAAAGACCTCGGTGATCTGCAGCAGGCATTTTGAGGAAGACTGCTTTGACCGGACTGGGCAGACAGTGCGCCTTAAGACCGACGCAGTACCAACAAAGTTTGATTTCCCACAGCACCTCCAAAAAGTAAAAGCTTATGCATCACATCCAAATTTTAAAGCTATTCTGGATAGTGTATCATTGCTCTGCATTAACTGTCAAAGATGTGAACCATATATGTACAGTGGACTCTCAGTAATTCAAACCAGCAGGGGACTGGTGATTATTGTGTCAATTACTAGACATGCGCATCTAAACGTGGGCTGCAAGGAAGAATTAGGTCATGGGAGCACACTTGTGTGGCACGAATTAGTGTCGTGGGTCACCCACGTTGCGTACATCTACTGTTGGTTACCTTCATGCTGCCACAAGTTTCCTTTCGGACCCCTGGAACTCTGTAATCATTTTAGCTGCAATGGGAGTGTCCTGTCAGCATCTCAACTGCTTGCAAAGCTGTCAACATATTAAGAAATGACACAGTTTTGAAGATTTCACATTCTGGAAATTTGCAACAGCAGAGGCTGTCAGATTGCGACCTACTGAAAGTTTTGTTTTACGGGAGCAGATATGTGGTGGCCATTTCTTCAACGTAGGCATATCTTATAAGGGAATGAAAAGTGTGAAATTAGCAAAAGTGCTGTTTGAATTTTTAATACACTGGACACATAACCTGCAGACCCAAAATTTTGAACTTGTTTGAGCTACAGTAGTCTGATCCCCTTTTGCAGGACACTTAAGTAACCAGACAAAATACCCACAAGTGTGAATTATCAGAGCTTACATTAATGAGAGCCCACTGTACAGAGATCAGCATACATGGATAAATAAAAGGATGGTGTTTCCAATGTGAAATTGGACTCAGTAGTTTTGCATACTGCCCCATACGGCATCATTCCTGAAATAAAAGTATCGTCTCCTTTAACATTCCCTGTACCTTCGAAATGCATAATGGCAATAAATAGCTGCTGAACTTAAAACTGTTTATTGTCTTTGTTCTTACAACATAACATCTTGGAACTTATTTACGAAACCATATTTCGTTACATCTTTGTCACACAGAATGTACAACCAAGAAAGCCCCCTGCCACTAGACATAACGTAGAGCAGGATACAATTGGTAGCACGTCACAGCCAGGACCATCTTGGGGCGCAACAGGGCCATCATCAGAACTGTCACAAGCCTCATGTGGTCCTGCAGCAGACCATACATACGTAGTGCAAGAGAGTCCTCGTACATTAAAACGGAAGGTGAACGTCGCAGTCGAGGCACTAGAAAGTGCAAGCAAAAAAGTGAAGCATACCCAGGAGAAGAATTTGAGACTAAAGAAAAAGGTGGTAACTGCAGAAAGTGTAATAGAAGACCTCCAGAAAAAGTCACTGGTTTCAAAGCAGTGCAGCAACATTCTCCGTGGCTCCCTTTCAGACGTACAGTTGGATTTGGTGCTACGTACTATACACAACAAACATGGGAAGATCAGCAGAGAGCAGTACCCCCCATCCCTACGTAGTTTTGCTCTCACGCTGCAGTTCTACTGCACAAAAGCGTATGAGTATGTGAGAAAGACATTCAATTTGGCTCTTCCGCACCAGGCAACAATCAGGTCATGGTACAGTGCAATCCATGGTGAGCCAGGATTTACACAGGAAGCCTTTGATGCCTTGATAGCAAGAGTAGAAGAGCAGCGGAAGCTATCTAAACGTGTCGTGTGTTCACTAATGCTCGATGAAATGAGCATAAAGAAGCAGATTCAGTTCGCAGGACAGTCCTTTAATGGTTTCATAAACCTAGGCACTGGCATTGACGACGACAGTCAGGAACCAGCTACGCAAGCTCTTGTATTCCTTGTGGTTGCTTTGGACAGTAACTGGAAAGTGCCATGTGCATACTTTCTCATCAACAGCCTAAGTGGGGAGGAAAAGGCAAACCTTGTGAGCCTCTGCCTTCAAAAGCTACATGACATTGGAATTCTAATAGCTGCAGTTGTGAGTGATGGCCTGGGCTCTAACCTCACCATGTTTCAAGACCTTGGTGCAAACATGAAAAGCCCTGACATCAGGCCATGGTTTCAGCACCCTTCTGATTCTTCCTGGAGAGCTCACGTAATCCTCGATGCTTGCCACATGCTGAAGCTCATTCGTAATGCCCTGGCAACAATGGGGACCCTGAAAGACAGCAATGGAGGCACAATAAAGTGGGCCTACCTCGTATGCCTCCAAAATTTGCAGCAATCAGAAGGGCTTCACGCCGGAAACAAGCTCAAGGCTGCTCACATTGACTGGGGAAGTCAGAAGATGAAGGTGAATTTGGCAGCTCAGACAATCAGCTCAAGTGTTGCGGATGCTCTGGAGTTCTGTGACAGGGACATAAACAATACAATGTTTCGTGGATGTGAGGCAACAGTGGAATTCCTCAGGAAGTTCGATCGTCTGTTCGACATCATGAACTCCCGCAATCCCCTGGCAAAGAACTTCAAAGCACCCATCCGGTATCCAACCCGCCACCTTTGGATTCCATTCTTCAACGAGATGACTGCATATATTGGCAACCTGAAAGATGCATCTGGAAAGCCAATATTAGAATCCCCACGAAAAACAGGCTTCCTTGGGTTCCTGATCAACATGGCAAGCATTCAAAGCCTATGCAGCCATCTTCTTTCGGGAGATCATGCACTGTTAAGATATCTGCTGACATACAAACTCTCTCAAGACCACCTCGAACTTTTCTTCTGTGCGTTGAGGGGTAAAGGTGGGTGGTGCAACAATCCAACGGCAGGACACTTCATGGCTGCATACAAGAGGCTCCTTGTTCACCATGAAATCGAGCCTACAGCACGAGGTAATTGTATCGTCCAAGACTCCACACGTATACTGACTGTGACAGCCGCAGCAGCAGCAGCAGCTACTTCCCTTGACGAACTTGAGATTCACGCATCACGCTATTTTGGTACTGCACAGAGTGAACGTGTTGAAGACCACGACTACGCGGATGTACCTGATACAGAGCAACTGTCAACCTTTGTTGAAGATGTTGTGGGGTACATCGCGGGGTACGTTGTCAAGATGGTGACAAGAAAGATCTCCTGTGCTGACTGCATTGACGCTCTCACAGACAGAACTCTACACAGTGCTCTTCTTCGTCGAAAGTCTCGAGGTGGTCTGATTAGTGCGTCTCAGAGTGTCATCACCATTTGTAAAACAACAGAAAAACATGTTCGCCAAATACTTCATATCTCTGACGGAACCTTGCCATCCAATGCTCAGCTTGGGCAGCTTCTCACAAGGGCCGTCTTACAGGACATCCTGTGCACGTCTGCAAGACTGGACATTTTTCCTACTTTGAGCCAGCACATGTTTGAGTGCAGTGCAGACGAAAACCATGTCATTCACCTTGCAAAACATGTTGCAGACTGTTATGGGAAGATAAGACTTTATCACCTTGCCAAACAGTACACGGAGAAGGTGACTGCAAGGCCACGTCTGCGTAAGAGGTTGTCGAGAATTATAGTTTTTAACAATCAGTGACTACTCACGTTCACTTCCTAAGTGATTCCAATTTTCATATTTAATAAGTACAAGGGATTTTGTGCTTATCTTACTTTTTAGTTTTACTTATTCACAATTCTACCTGGCATATGTTTTCTTCTGCATTTTCTTAAGGTGATTTTCCGAAATTTTGTACTGGCACACAAAGTCAGAGCCCAAGTGTACCTCCTGTTTCACTACGGTCCCCCAGCAGAATAATTCATAAACAAGTGATGCTATCAGAAAGCTTTCTTTGGCAGCCTCATAGCTAAGCGTAAGAGCGCATCAATACACTGCTCCGTCCAAGAAATATGTACGCAGAAACCAATTAACTAGAAATCACTAAAATGTAACCACTGTGTTTCTTTGTCTGGAACATTTTTTTGCTGAAGGTTCAAATCAATAAACCAGAATTACTCAAGGCATCTGCAGTAAAAATTTAACAAGCTTAAAAGGTTAAAAGGAGCTTTAGTCAATCAATGAGAGCATGAAAAATGACTCTCCCACTGCTGAGTTCCTGGCCAATGCCTCAGGAATGATCAGTGAAATGAAAGTTCTCTGATAGCGCCATGTTGTTTATGAATTATTCAGCTGGAGGACCTTTAAAAAGCACCTGGTATACATATGGCACATTTGTGTCAATCTTCATTACTTGTACCACGTTACTTTCCTGCAGTAATTGATTTCAAGAGGGACAACTGTTAATAAACTAGTGTTAACCCTCTTCAGCACTATACTACTACTTTCTCCAAAATAAATCAGAGCCTAAAGTCTTAGGGTTTCACTCTAATGTTCACCCAAATTGAAAGTGGCCTCTTAGGGGTGAAACCTGACTCTTACCCAGCAAATTGCCCTTACTGAAATGTCTGTAGCAATGCACACCGACTTGTTCAGCCAGTAAACGCAATTGCGTCACCGTTTGTACCAAACAGTGCAGTTCGTTACAGTAATAGAGCCCAATTCCCCCCCCCCCATTTAGCTTTTTGGAAGTTTTTTTTCATTCGAATTCTTATTAATTTAGAGCACACATTCATTTCCCCAATTTTTACCCAACCCCCCCCCCCCCAAACCCATTTCTCGAAAAAATATTTCCTGACACACTGGGGTTCTAAGAATAATGTTTACCTCATGTTTCATGTGCATGCTTTCTAGCACTGCATTTGAAATTCTGTGGCACAGAAAGAAAGCCAAGATTATATTGCTGGACCGTCTTGCTGTGTCATAACAAAGGATTGCTTTTTGTCTCATGCCTACCAAGTGTGGTTGCCCACATCGTTGTGCCACTGGGCTGGTGCCCACTGCAATCAAGTGTACTGTCGCGAGCAACGTGTGAGCAACTTATTCTGTGGGGATGTAGTGAAAACCTGTGCCAGAAATAATCGTCCCAGCTTGCACGGGTAGAAAAAACTGTCCCATGCCTTAGGGGACCATTGTGGTGGCTGTTTAGGATCAAGCGTGTGGTGCCACACGCTAAAATAAAATAAGAAAACATAAACAAAAAGAAAACAGTGAGAGGACAATGAGAAGGCAGACACAAAAACGAGTACTTTTCGGTGTCCCTGCACTGGGGTTTTTATGAGTTGCAAAAGTCATGCGCTACGTTTTACGGACAACTGAACTTTTCAGGGGTAGGGCATCTCGTTGCAGGAAATCAGACGTGTGTGAGAAGTGACGAGATTGATATATATTCCAGGCTATAAGTTTCTGGCATGGTCTGATGCTGGGGTCTCCCAGTGCAGCCCGGGTCCTGGTACACTGCGCCAATTGGTGTCGCCTAACCTGACCTAACCCAACTAAACTGACATATAAATAGCCAAACCTCCTGACATAACCAAAGTAACATGCGTATCATGAACAAGCTATAATGGTGCAAGCTAGCTGCTGTCTGCAAAGAAAGAGGTAACATTTGCTTGAACTTCAAACGGTCTTGTGTTGTCGTTATCGACTTATACGACTTATATGTTCATCATATTCAAGAAAATATGACCTCTTTCTAAGTAGCCTAACCTAACCCAACTGACGTATTTTAACTACGTGAACTAATTACTTGGGTTGCGCTGGTTCAAAAACGATTCATTCTCTGGCGATGGTTCATTCCAAACGCAAACACGTCTCTAAAACAATTCGATTCTACGATCCTACGGGACCATTTTCTTTGTGCCATGCCAGTAGAAAAATGGTTTTCATTACCGCTATTTCGGAAACAATTTTTGCCCAGAGCCCAGTATGAGAGATTATGCATGGTTGTTGTGGAACTGACATCGCTCCTTATTGAAATATGGGCTGTGGAACGTTCGGTACATAAGCCCCCAGCTCTGCATTGCACTGACGGTCCAAGTTTCGGAATACAAACCATGATGTAATTAAAAACAAAACGGCAGGACACCCGTGAAACATGGTTATAATACATCACTGTACTCGCACCTTAGAGAATTATGTGATGACAAACAACGATCAACGCTTGCAGCGCAATAAATACTCACCATCTCTGCAGCCTCCCATTGTTTTCTATGGGCACACACAGCACTTTAGGGCCCACCAACATGGCGGCCCGAAGGCACGCCTCTCCCCCACGAACCCCTCTCCCATGCGCGATCCAGCTTTTATACATAGAGATCAGTGCCCAGTCCAGTATGTGACACATTTCGTCCTCCTCTTTTTCCATCTAGATCGGAAGTATGAGACTTTTGTTTTTGCGCGTGGTTTTTGGAAGGCACGTTAGGACAAATGTTTCCATGCAGGATTGTCACTCTCTAGCTGACATAAAAAATTAGGTAGCTGGCGATGTCATATTTTACTCTCTTCATTCCGTACTCGACTGCGGCGGCGCCACAATAAACCCAGTCCAGTATGTGACACATTTCGTCCTCCTCTTTTTCCATCTAGATCGGAAGTATGAGACTTTTGTTTTTGCGCGTGGTTTTTGGAAGGCACGTTAGGACAAATGTTTCCATGCAGGATTGTCACTCTCTAGCTGACATAAAAAAATAGGTAGCTGGCGATGTCATATTTTACTCTCTTCATTCCGTACTCGACTGCGGCGGCGCCACAATAAACCCAGTCCAGTACACTGATCTCGATTGTAAAAGGCTGGATGGCGGATAGGGAGCGCGAGCGTGAAGAAACCGGCCGCCATCTTACTGTACCCACAACAGTCGCCGCAGCTATCATGGCAACTTCTTGCAATTACGGTCGTACCAACCGTACTGGCAGGGTCACAGGGCCTAAATTTATACAGGTGAGTCACTCTTCATCCAGGAATAAATAGCCGTCCATTCTGTATATTTACTTGACCATTATGAAGTGTTTTTTTGCCCAAAACGAACACTGGATGCAGGTTGCTTGATCGCTCTTCCGACGTTCAATCGAGCACACTTGCATTTTACCCGGCGGCAAATACAGTTTGAGTGCATAATATGCTTGAAAGAACATGTTAAACTACACAGGTAGTGTTGTCATCAATATATGTGCGAGCACTCGAGCGCTTTTTGCATGCATTGCTAGCATGGTACACGGTGTTCTTTGCTGAGGCAAGTGCCACATTCATTTCTTTGAATTACCTTCGCGCACAAGTTCGGTATTACGTCATAATGAGACCACGATTGTCACAATTTTTCATCTATTGGTATTGTTTTGTGCCTTAGTTTGATTTGTGACAAAGAATCCGTAACGGTGGATCCGTTGGAATCCGTTGACGTAACGGTGGTGTGGCCCGACTTGAATAACGCCTTTGTGTCTGAGCTGTATCGTCAGCTTGTTACGATAGTAATAATTTGTAGCGTGTCGTGCTATTTGTAGCAGTTTTTAAGGCAAAAGTGGTCTCTCAATACAGGTTTCGTCATGGGGGCTACGTAGTGAATAATCTGTGCAGTGTGATACGGCTGGGTGTACAGGTAAGTATCACGTTCCTCATCCACTGGTTTCTACTTTACAGGAAGGAACAACCTCAGTGCACGCACTGTGGTTAGCCTATCTGAGTTTTGCATATTTTCTTACCTGTTCACATCAGAAACACACCTTACACTTTAGGCTCCTTCACCCAGGAATATAATAATTAAAGATTATAATTCTTTTTAGAAGAGTTCCCCATGTTCTTTGTAGAATAGTTTTTAATCTTTTTAATTTTTAGAAGATACTGGGATTGTAAACCATGTTTTAAACTGATGTTTTAACATTTGTCCAATGCATTTATTAAACAACATATTCATTTTTAACTGGTTGCACCCAAACCAATGTTCTGATGTATTATTTCCTTTGTTGTCGATGCACCATAAAAATTGGAATAATCATCATCAATGCAGGTTACTTCACAGCTGCCTCGACATACTCAAGAAATGGGTGCAGAACCTGCGTAATGCCCACAAACTCCACAGCACCTCCAGAAAGTAAAGGCATATGTGTCACATGGGATTTTTAAAGGCATTCACAGTATATAATACCTTGTATGAACTGTTGTAGATCTAAGCAGCCTCTACAGTACACTCTCAGAAATTAAAACTTTATCAGGGAACCAGTGATAATTATTCCAGTTAATAGGCATGCACATGTACACTATAGGAAGAAAATTATTTATTGAGAATGCCCTACTGTTGATCACACTCATGCAGCTGTAGGTTTACCTTTGGCCTCTTGGAACTCCTTGTAGTTGCCTTAGCTGCAGGGGGAGTGTCATCCAGCATGTCAACTACTTGCAGAAATATTGACGTATTTAAGATTATGACACAGTTTGAAGGGTTTCAATTAAGGAAATTTGCAGTGTCAGGGCCTGCCAGAGTGAAACCTACTGAATATTTTATGGTGTCGAAGTGGCAGTTCCTCCAGGATAGGAATATCTTAGATGGGAGCAAAAAGCTTGAAATTAACAAAGTGTTGTTTGCATTAAGCAATTTGTAATACACTGAACACATAGGCAGCAAAACAAAAATTTAAAATTCAGCATGTATGAAAATTGGGTGCAACAAATTTGCATAATGTACGTGTACATTGTCATTCCTGAGATATATATTGCCATTGTAGCAAGGTCACAAAACAATAAATGTAGCCTTTTGCGACTTCCCTGCACGTTCATTGTATCCTGAAACGCATAAGTGCAAGAAATAAATCTTCAACTTGAATAAACTTGATGTTGTATAAACTTGACATAAAATGTTGAATAATATAATGAATGATATAAAATATTGAATAAACTTGAACTCGTATATTCTCTTTACTCATCATCAGTGATCTTCATTACAAAAGCATATCGTGTTAGACTTTTTTGTTTGCGTTTCACAGACTGAGTACACGAGGGCCAAAATGACAAAATCACAACTGTTTCAAATAGTCCTGTTGCAATTTGAAGACCATACGTGGAGCTGCATTTTTTGGAACATGCTCCACATAACAAGCATGACAAAGTCGGCACTGGATAGCAGGACCCCGTCCCCAAGCAGCTTTTCTCACGCTGCAGTTGTATTCAACAAAAGCACGTGAGTGCTGGAGAAGGACATTCAGTTTGGCACAATCGCGCCTGCAAATAATCAGAACAAATAAAGGAAGAAGCAAACAAACATAAAGGGCTGTACTTCAAAAAGAGATGAGTCCTGTGTCTCAAGCAGGTGTTACCACTTTCTAAGTAACTTAATTGATTAAGCTTACATCACTACCTGATTAACTGTCCTAACGAGTGTGATCTAATTGCGTGAAGTAATTATTTGGGCTGCTTCGGTGTGTCCATATTTGCGAGGCAAAGCACCTCTGTCGTTTACTAAAAGACTCTTTCTAAGGCGATGCTTGATATAAATCATACTAAACGCATACACGGCTAAAACATTGCGGCTGTGATTCTACAGAACGATCTCTTTCTGCCATGCGAGTATATCTTTTCCCGGACCATTCTTTATGGAACAATTTTTGTCCAGAACGCAGTACGGGATATTATATACATGGTTGTTGTTAACCTCAAGTCGTTTCTTATTGAAATATTGGCTGGGAAACGTGCTGTAGTACAATTCCCAGCGCTGCACTGCAGTGACGGTCTAGTTTCGGAATGAAAAACATAACGTAATTAAGAATCGAACGGCAGGACACCTGTGAAACACTGTTAGGATACATCAGTATACTGGCACCTTACAAAATTGTGTGATGACAAACAACGACCAATGCTTGCAGCGCAATAAATACTCACAATCTCTGTTGCCTCCCATTGTTTTCTATGGGCACACACAGCACTTTAGGGCCCACCAATATGGCGGCCCGAAGGCACGCCTCTCCCCCACGAGCCCCTCTCCCATGCGCGATCCAGCCTTTATACATAGAGATCAGTAGTCCAGTATGTGACACATTTCGTCCTCCTCTTTTTCCATCTAGATCGGAAGTATGAGACTTTTGTTTTTGCGCGTGGTTTTTGGAAGGCACGTTAGGACAAATGTTTCCATGCAGGATTGTCACTCTCTAGCTGACATAAAAAATTAGGTAGCTGGCGATGTCATATTTTACTCTCTTCATTCCGTACTCGACTGCGGCGGCGCCACAATAAACCCAGTCCAGAATGTGACACATTTCGTCCTCCTCTTTTTCCATCTAGATCGGAAGTATGAGACTTTTGTTTTTGCGCGTGGTTTTTGGAAGGCACGTTAGGACAAATGTTTCCATGCAGGATTGTCACTCTCTAGCTGACATAACAAATTAGGTAGCTGGCGATGTCATATTTTACTCTCTTCATTCCGTACTCGACTGCGGCGGCGCCACAATAAACCCACTATTCGACAGATTTCGCCTTCCTGTTTTTTCCTCTAGATCGGAAATATGAGAGTTTCGTTTTTCCACGTGGTTTTTGGAAGGCGCGTTAGGACAAATGTTTCCGCGCGTTAAGAGAAATGTTAAGAGAAACAAATGTTTTCATGTATGATTGTTGCATTTCAGCTGACGCAAAAAATAATTTAGCTGATGCTGTTATGTTGTACTTTCTTCATTCCGTACACGACTGCGGCGGCGCCACAATAAACCCACTACGCGACTTTCGTCCTCCTGTTGTTCCTTCTAGATCGGAAATGTGAGAGTTTCGTTTTTGCACGTGGTTTTTCGAATCCGCTCGGACAAATGTTTCCTTGCAGGATTGTCGCATTTTTCCTGATGTAAAAAATAACGTAGCTGATGCTGTCATGTTGTACTTTCTTCATTCCGTACACCACTGCGGGGGTACCACAATAAGGGCCAGTTCTCACTTGGCGACGCCCGACGCGGCGTCGTGAACGGGCGGCGGAAATACACGCGTATTTCCGGAGTCGGGAGAGAGAGACGTCGAGCAAAAAAAAAAAAAAAAAAGCCAGGCCGAGTTTCTTTCACGACGTCGGCGAGAGCTGCCGAGAACGACAGATGGCGACCAATTAGGTGACACAGAAAAGCCACGCCTCCTGATCTTTCGTCTGCTTTGGACGACAGAATGCCACTGTGGTGGGAACATAAAAATCGTGCGCGCTCACGGGGCGGCGGATATGCGCCTCTACTTCCGCCGCCCGCTCGCGACGCCGCGTCGGGTGTCGCCAAGTGAGAACTGGCCCTAAACCCACTATGCGACACATTTCGTCCTCCTCTTTTTCCCTGTAGATCGGAAATATGAGAGTTTCGTTTTTGCACGTGGTTTTTCGGAGCCACTGTAGGAGAAATGTTTCCATGCAGGATTCTCGCATTTCAGATGACGCAAAAAATAAAGTAGCTGATGCTGTCATATTTTACTTTCTTCATTCCGTACACAACTGCGGCGGCGCCACAATAAACACACTATGCGACACATTGCGTCCTCCCCTTTTTCCCTCTTGATCGGAAATATGACAGTTTTGTTTTTGCACGTGGTTTTTGGAAGGCGCGTTATGGCAAATGTTTCCATGCAGGATTGTCGCTTTTCAGCTGACATAAAAAATAACGTAGCTGTTGATGTCATATTTTACTTTCCTCATTCCGTACACGACTGCGGCTGCGCCACAATAAACCCACTATTCGACACATTTTGTCCTCTTTTTCCCTCTCGATCGGACATATGAGAGTTTCGTTTTTGGACGTGGTTTTTGAAGGCGCGTTAGGACAAATGTTTCCATGCAGGATTGTCGCTTTTCAGTTGACGTAAAAAATAACGTAGCTGATCCTGTCATATTTTGCATTTCTTTATTCCGTACATGACTGCGGCGGCGCCACAATAAACGCACTATTCGACACATTTCGTCCTCCCCTTTTTCCCTCTCGATCGGAAATATGCACTGATCTCTATGTATAAAGGCTGGATCGCGCATAGGAGGGGGGCGCGTGGGAGAGAGGTACAGCAACGGCCGCCATGTTGGAGGGCCCACTGGCACCGGCTGCTCCCATAGGAAACAATGGGAAGCGATTTGATTTGGAGTATTTATTGCGATTTAAACTCTCCTCATTGCTGATTAGCACGCATCTTTCTTAGGAATCAGTGTGCTGATGTATTCCAAACATGCTTCAGCCGTGTTCCTGTAGTTTTTAATGGTAATTGCCTTCTTTTTCTTCTCCGCTGCCTGTATTCCGAATAGGGGCTCGTAACTGCCGTGCACAGGGCACATACGCATGAAGGTGAATTTGGTGAACGTCAACCTATAAAATTAATTATTTTTGCTCAGGAAGGTGTCACACTGTTTGTTATTGTAAGGTACTTCCGTTTTTATATTTTTGTTTGTTTTCGTTTGTTGTTCGGTTTTCGTGTGGTGATCCGCGGTTCTCGTTCGTTATTATGTGGTTTGGTATTGTACGGTTCTCGTTTGACTTTTTCCTTTATCGTATTATGTTCTACGAGTGTCTATGTGTGTGTTCTGCAATAAGACGTCGATCCTTATTCTGAAGGGGTTCATTATTTTATTCACCACATCAGCACCAGCAATTGGGTGGATAATAGAGCCTGGCGATGAAACTCCCTATTCCTCATCTTAAAATAACGTTATTGTCACGAGTGCTTTGCAGTTGTTCAGCTGTCAGCGTATTTCATTACAGAAATTCGAAGCGCTGTGCACGAAGGGCATGCACATGCATGACTCATCACATACGCTGTAGGAGCGACTGCATATACGAGGTTAACACAGTAGTTTTTTTACTCCCACTGTACCTCACAAATTAAAAGAACAGTGGAACAAATTGGCATATTGGCGCCGGTTCCTCATCCGCTTCTTCGGCACAGCTGAGCGACTGTGAGGAGAACCTGGAAGCACAAGCGCATTATTGATAGAAAATACATGGTTTTGAGATTGATAGGAACAGCCACACATACTTTCTTAGTACGTAACGGCACCAGCGAAGTAGCAATGCAAACAAGTCCGAGTTGTCAGATGCATGCGATACGAATAAACAGATTTTTCCTCAAAATAAAGAGCTTACCTGTGAAACATTATCCCTCCTTCTCTGTCCGTGTGAAGTGTACTCAATGCTACAACAAACTGGCATGACATGCCCTTTAGTTTAAAGTAAATTTTAAAAAATACCGGCAGCCCCGCATGAACTAAATGCAGACGACAGACTGCTTTGGGCCGACCAATATTGCGGACGGTGACCACGCTGTGGAGCACCTTATGCGTGATCCAGCCTATACTATAGACCGTTTACAGCAGCCAGTTGCTTCGGGCGCTAATAGATGGCGCCACAGTAGCCACGCCACTGCTTGCCTTCTGCGAGTGCCTGCGTGTGCCTTTGCCTATGCGAGTGCTTCCGACCTTTTTTGCCGCTGTGCTGCAGTTCTGTGCAAAATCTGGAAAAACAGAGGGAAGACTTGTTCCGTGATTGAGTGTAGAAACTGCGACAGAGATTTGATCGTGTGGGACGAAGCTGTTTGTTAAATTCACGAGCCGTCGCTATATACAAAGACTGCCCGCGTTCGAGGCCTTTTGCAATGCACAGGTTTCCACAAAGAGAGAAAAACACGCTGATTCGACAACGGTAGGTATCGAATCTTCAGAGGAAGGATTTCAAACCCGGAAAATCAGCGAGGTTAGGTAATGCAGCCCTCAAAGTGGCGCAGCCTTACTGTGTGAGCCCCGAACTCTTCTGTAGGCGTTGGCTGCTGCTTGTGAGAATAAACTTCCCCCATAGTAGCAGGGGTCACGTTCCTTGCAGTTGAACGGTTCCATGTACATGCCTTGTCAGTGCACGAAGCACTCGTGAGCCCTTTGTTTGTCGCCTCTACAACCTTGATGAGCAGTGTACAGATATGACTGCACCTGCTGCTGAAACCCGCTTTACATGTGCATGTTGCCGCCAAAGTGGGCCCGAACCTAGTCTCCGTATACACGTTCTGCTCACTGTTTGTGTCGACCTGATGTCCGCATTTAAAATTCATACACCATCGTTGCACTGGCACGGTACTACACCGACATGGCCGCTGCCAAACAGCTTCGTTCCCTTTACAAATTCTCTGTAGTTCAGCACAGGCTTTCCGTCTCTCTCTAGCTCGTTGACCATGTGGTTGTACACATCTGAAATCAACAATAAAAGTATGGTACTTCATAAAGACAACATGACAGCCCTTACATGCATATCTTTCTCAGGTAGTTGTATACCGCAACTCTTGCGATAAAAAGCAAGAAACCACGATCTTACGATATTACGTTATGAACGTACCCACAACGTAACGTATGCGCAACAAAAGACGAGGAAAAAAAAAAACACCGAAATATGTAGTAACTCGAGCATAGTGTGGCCGACCATATGGGGCGCACGAGGACAGAAATATCACTCTAAATCAAGCAAATGCACTCACCTGACCGTTGAAGCTTCGGCCAAAGCCTCGTGTCATCCTTCCATCCGGAATTCGTTGCAAAAAGTTTAAAATTGGGGAAAGCGTCTCTGGGTTGCACCGCCGTACTACGTACGCCTTGCCAACAGGCAGCCGAAAGAGAAGGCAAGCAGTGGCGCGCAAGGTCACGTGCGCTAAGATGACGGCGCCCAGATAACTCTGCTGTAAACGGTCTATAGAGATCAGTGGAAATATGAGAGTTTCGTTTTTGCACGTGGTTTTTCGAAGCCGCTCTAAGACCAATGTTTCCATGCAGGATTGTCGCATTTCAGCTGAGGTAAAAAATAAAGTAGCTGATGCTGTCATGTTGTACTTTTTCATTCCGTACTCGACTGCGTCGGCACCACAATAAACCCACTATGAGACACATTTCGTCCTCCTGTTTTTCCCTCGAGATCGGAAATATGGGAGTTTCGTTTTTGCACGTGGTTTTTCGAAGCCGCTCTAGGACAAATGTTTACATGCAGGATTGTCGCATTTCAGCTGACGTAAAAAATAAAGTAGCTGATGCTGTCATGTTGTACTTTCTTCATTCCGTACTCGACTGCGGCGACGCCATAATAAACCCACTATGCGACACGTTTCGTTTTCCTCTTTTTTCCTCTCGATTGGGAATATCAGAGTTTCGCTTTTGCACGTGGTTTTTGGAAGGCGCGTTAGGGCAAATGTTTCCATGCAGGATTGTCGCTTTTCAGTCGACGTAAAAAATAACGTTGCTGATTCTGTCACATTCATGTCATTTCTTCATTCCGTACACGACTGCGGCGGCGCCACAATAAACCCACTATGCGACACATTTGGTCCTCCTGTTTTCCCTCTAGATCGGAAGAGTTTCGTTTTGGCACGTGGTTTTTCGAAGCCGCTTGGACAAATTTTTCATGCAGGATTGTCGCATTTCAGCTGACGCAAAAAATAAAGCAGCTGATGCTGTCAAAGTTGTACTTTCTTCATACCGTACACGACTGCGGCGGCGCCACAATAAACCCACAATTCGACACATTTCGTCCTTCTCTTTTTCCCTCTAGACCGGAAATATGAGAGTTTCGTTTTTGCACGTGGTTTTTCGGAGCCACTCCAGGAGATATGTTTCCATGCAAGATTGTCGCATTTTAGCTGACATAAAAAATAACGTAGGTGATGCTGTCAAAATTGTACTTTCTTCATTCCGTACCCGACTGCGGCGGCGCCACAATAAAACCAATATGCGATACATTTCGTCCTCCTCTTTTTCCCTCTATATCGGAAATATGAGAGTTTCCTTTTTGCACATGGATTTTGGAAGGTGCGTTAGGACAAATGTTTCCATGCAGCATTGTCGCTTTTCAGTTGACGTAAAAAATAACGTAGCTGATCCTGTCATATTTTACATTTCTTCATTCCGTACACGACTGAGGCGGCGCCACAATAGACCCACTATGCGACACGTTTCGTTATCCTCTTTTTTCCTCTAGATCGGAAATATGAGAGTTTCGTTTTTGCACGTGGTTTTTCGAAGCCACTGTAGGAGAAATGTTTCCATGCAGGATTGTCGCATTTTAGCTGATGTAAAAAATAAAGTAGCTGATGTTGTCATGTTGTACTTTCCTCATTCCGTACTCGACTGCGGCGGCGCCACAATAAACCCACTATGCGACACATTTCGCCCTCCTGTTTTTCCCTCTAGATCGGAAATATGAGCGTTTCGTTTTTGCACGTGGTTTTTCGAAGCCGCTCTAGGACAAATGTTTCCATTCAGGATTGTCGCATTTCAGCTGGCGTAAAAAATAACGTAGCTGATGCTGTCATGTTGTACTTTCTTTATTCTGTACACGACTGCGGCGGCGCCACAATAAAGCCACTATGCGACACATTTCGTCCTCCTGTTTTTCCTTCTAGATCGGAAATATGAGAGTTTCGTTTTTGCTAATGGTTTTTGGAAGGCGCGTTAGGACAAATGTTTCCATGCAGGATTGTCGCTTTTCAGCTGACATAAAAAAATAACGTAGCTGATGATACATATTTTACTTTCTTCATTCCGTACACGACTGCAGCGGCGCCACAATAGACCCACTATGCGACACATTTGGTCCTCCTGTTTTTCCTTCTAGACCGGAAATATGAGAGTTTCGTTTTTGCACGTGGTTTTTGGAAGGCGCGTTAGGGCAAATGTTTCCATGCAGGATTGTCGCTTTTCAGTTGACGCAAAAAATAACGTTGCTGATTCTGTCATATTTTACATTTCTTCATTCCGTACACGACTGCGGCGGCACCACAATAAACCCACTATGCGACACATTTGGTCCTCCTGTTTTTCCCTCTAGATCGGAAATATGAGAGTTTCGTTTTGGCACGTGGTTTTTCGAAGCCGCTTGGACAAATGTTTTCATGCAGGATTGTCGCATTTCAGCTGACGCAAAAAATAAAGTAGCTGATGCTGTCATGTTGTACTTTCTCATTCCGTACTCGACTGCGGCGGCGCCACAATAAACCCACTATGCGACACATTTCGTTATCCTCTTTTTCCCTCTAGAACGGAAATATGAGAGTTTTGTTTTTGCACGTGGTTTTTCGGAGCCACTGTAAGAGAAATGTTTCCATGCAGGATTGTCGCATTTCAGCTGAGGTAAAAAATAACGTAGCTGATGCTGTCATGTTGTACTTTCTTTATTCCATACACGACTGAGGCGGCGCCACAATAAACCCACTATGCGACACATTTCGTCCTCCTGTTTTTCCCTCTAGACCGGAAATATGAGAGTTTCGTGTTTGCACGTGGTTTTTCGAAGCCGCTCTAAGACAAATGTTTCCATGCAGGATCGTCGCATTTCAGATGACGCAAAAAATAAAGTAGCTGATGCTGTCATGTTGTACTTTCTCATTCCGTACTCGACTGCGTCGCTGCCACAATAAACCCACTATGCGACACATTTGGTTATCCTCTTTTTCCCTCTAGAACGGAAATATGAGAGTTTCGTTTTTGCAAGTGGTTTTTCGGAGCCACTGTAGGAGAAATGTTTCCATGCAGGATTGTCGCATTTTCGCTTATGTAAAAAATAACTTAGCTGATGCTGTCAAAGTTGTACTTTCTTCATTCCGTACACGACTGCGGCGGCGCCACAATAAACTCACTATGCGACACATTTCGTTATCCTCTTTTTTCCTCTAGATCGGAAATATTAGAGTTTTGTTTTTCAACGTGGTTTTTCGGAGCCACTCTAGGAGAAATGTTTCCATGCAGGATTGTCGCATTTTAGCTGATGTAAAAAATAAAGTAGCTGATGCTGTCATGTTGTACTTTCCTCATTCCGTACTCGACTGCGGCGGCGCCACAATAAACCCACTATGCGACACATTTCGTCCTCCTGTTTTTCCCTCTAGATCGGAAATATGAGCGTTTCGTTTTTGCACATGGTTTTTGGAAGGCGCGTTAGGACAAATGTTTCCATGCAGGATTGTTGCATTTCAGCTGACATAAAAAAATAACGTAGCTTATGATACATATTTTACTTTCTTCATTCCGTACACGGCTGCAGCGGCGCCACAATAAACCGACTATTCGACACATTTCGTCCTTGTGTTTTTCCCTCTAGACCGGAAATATGAGAGTTTCGTTTTTGCACGTGGTTTTTGGAAGGCGCGTTAGGACAAATGTTTCCATGCAGGATTGTTGCATTTCAGCTGACATAAAAAAATAACGTAGCTGATGATACATATTTTACTTTCTTCATTCCGTACACGGCTGCAGCGGCGCCACAATAAACCGACTATTCGACACATTTCGTCCTTGTGTTTTTCCCTCTAGACCGGAAATATGAGAGTTTCGTTTTTGCACGTGGTTTTTGGAAGGCGCGTTAGGACAAATGTTTCCATGCAGGATTGTTGCATTTCAGCTGACATAAAAAAATAACGTAGCTGATGATACATATTTTACTTTCTTCATTCCGTACACGGCTGCAGCGGCGCCACAATAAACCGACTATTCGACACATTTCGTCCTTGTGTTTTTCCCTCTAGACCGGAAATATGAGAGTTTCGTTTTTGCACGTGGTTTTTGGAAGGCGCGTTAGGACAAATGTTTCCATGCAGTATTGTTGCATTTCAGCTGACATAAAAAAATAACGTAGCTTATGATACATATTTTACTTTCTTCATTCCGTACACGGCTGCAGCGGCGCCACAATAAACCGACTATTCGACACATTTCGTCCTTGTGTTTTTCCCTCTAGACCGGAAATATGAGAGTTTCGTTTTTGCACGTGGTTTTTGGAAGGCGCGTTAGGACAAATGTTTCCATGCAGGATTGTTGCATTTCAGCTGACATAAAAAAATAACGTAGCTGATGATACATATTTTACTTTCTTCATTCCGTACACGGCTGCAGCGGCGCCATAATAAATCGACTATTCGACACATTTCGTCCTTGTGTTTTTCCCTCTATACCGGAAATATGAGAGTTTCGTTTTTGCACGTGGTTTTTGGAAGGCGCGTTAGGACAAATGTTTCCATGCAGGATTGTTGCATTTCAGCTGACATAAAAAAATAACGTAGCTGATGATACATATTTTACTTTCTTCATTCCGTACACGGCTGCAGCGGCGCCACAATAAATCGACTATTCGACACATTTCGTCCTTGTGTTTTTCCCTCTATACCGGAAATATGAGAGTTTCGTTTTTGCACGTGGTTTTTGGAAGGCGCGTTAGGACAAATGTTTCCATGCAGGATTGTTGCATTTCAGCTGACATAAAAAAATAACGTAGCTGATGATACATATTTTACTTTCTTCATTCCGTACACGGCTGCAGCGGCGCCACAATAAACCCACTATTCGACACATTTCGTCCTTGTGTTTTTCCCTCTATACCGGAAATATGAGAGTTTCGTTTTTGCACGTGGTTTTTGGAAGGCGCGTTAGGACAAATGTTTCCATGCAGGATTAATGCATTTCAGCTGACATAAAAAAATAACGTAGCTGATGATACATATTTTACTTTCTTCATTCCGTACACGGCTGCAGCGGCGCCACAATAAACCGACTATTCGACACATTTCGTCCTTGTGTTTTTCCCTCTAGACCGGAAATATGAGAGTTTCGTTTTTGCACGTGGTTTTTGGAAGGCGCGTTAGGACAAATGTTTCCATGCAGGATTGTTGCATTTCAGCTGACATAAAAAAATAACGTAGCTGATGATACATATTTTACTTTCTTCATTCCGTACACGGCTGCAGCGGCGCCACAATAAACCGACTATTCGACACATTTCGTCCTTGTGTTTTTCCCTCTAGACCGGAAATATGAGAGTTTCGTTTTTGCACGTGGTTTTTGGAAGGCGCGTTAGGACAAATGTTTCCATGCAGGATTGTTGCATTTCAGCTGACATAAAAAAATAACGTAGCTGATGATACATATTTTACTTTCTTCATTCCGTACACGGCTGCAGCGGCGCCACAATAAACCGACTATTCGACACATTTCGTCCTTGTGTTTTTCCCTCTATACCGGAAATATGAGAGTTTCGTTTTTGCACGTGGTTTTTGGAAGGCGCGTTAGGACAAATGTTTCCATGCAGGATTGTTGCATTTCAGCTGACATAAAAAAATAACGTAGCTGATGATACATATTTTACTTTCTTCATTCCGTACACGGCTGCAGCGGCGCCACAATAAACCGACTATTCGACACATTTCGTCCTTGTGTTTTTCCCTCTATACCGGAAATATGAGAGTTTCGTTTTTGCACGTGGTTTTTGGAAGGCGCGTTAGGACAAATGTTTCCATGCAGGATTGTTGCATTTCAGCTGACATAAAAAAATAACGTAGCTGATGATACATATTTTACTTTCTTCATTCCGTACACGGCTGCAGCGGCGCCACAATAAACCGACTATTCGACACATTTCGTCCTTGTGTTTTTCCCTCTATACCGGAAATATGAGAGTTTCGTTTTTGCACGTGGTTTTTGGAAGGCGCGTTAGGACAAATGTTTCCATGCAGGATTGTTGCATTTCAGCTGACATAAAAAAATAACGTAGCTGATGATACATATTTTACTTTCTTCATTCCGTACACGGCTGCAGCGGCGCCACAATAAACCGACTATTCGACACATTTCGTCCTTGTGTTTTTCCCTCTATACCGGAAATATGAGAGTTTCGTTTTTGCACGTGGTTTTTGGAAGGCGCGTTAGGACAAATGTTTCCATGCAGGATTGTTGCATTTCAGCTGACATAAAAAAATAACGTAGCTGATGATACATATTTTACTTTCTTCATTCCGTACACGGCTGCAGCGGCGCCACAATAAACCGACTATTCGACACATTTCGTCCTTGTGTTTTTCCCTCTAGACCGGAAATATGAGGGTTTCGTTTTTGCACGTGGTTGTTGGAAGGCGCGTTAGGACAAATGTTTCCATGCAGGATTGTTGCATTTCAGCTGACATAAAAAAATAACGTAGCTGATGATACATATTTTACTTTCTTCATTCCGTACACGGCTGCAGCGACGCCACAATAAACCGACTATTCGACACATTTCGTCCTTGTGTTTTTCCCTCTATACCGGAAATATGAGAGTTTCGTTTTTGCACGTGGTTTTTGGAAGGCGCGTTACGACAAATGTTTCCATGCAGGATTGTTGCATTTCAGCTGACATAAAAAAATAACGTAGCTGATGATACATATTTTACTTTCTTCATTCCGTACACGGCTGCAGCGGCGCCACAATAAACCGACTATTCGACACATTTCGTCCTTGTGTTTTTCCCTCTATACCGGAAATATGAGAGTTTCGTTTTTGCACGTGGTTTTTGGAAGGCGCGTTAGGACAAATGTTTCCATGCAGGATTGTTGCATTTCAGCTGACATAAAAAAATAACGTAGCTGATGATACATATTTTACTTTCTTCATTCCGTACACGGCTGCAGCGGCGCCACAATAAACCGACTATTCGACACATTTCGTCCTTGTGTTTTTCCCTCTAGACCGGAAATATGAGAGTTTCGTTTTTGCACGTGGTTGTTGGAAGGCGCGTTAGGACAAATGTTTCCATGCAGGATTGTTGCATTTCAGCTGACATAAAAAAATAACGTAGCTGATGATACATATTTTACTTTCTTCATTCCGTACACGGCTGCAGCGACGCCACAATAAACCGACTATTCGACACATTTCGTCCTTGTGTTTTTCCCTCTATACCGGAAATATGAGAGTTTCGTTTTTGCACGTGGTTTTTGGAAGGCGCGTTAGGACAAATCTTTCCATGCAGGTTATCGCTGTTCAGTTGATGTAAAAAATAACGTAGCTGATCCTGTCATATTTTACATTTCTTTATTCCGTACACGACTGCGGCGGCGCCACAATAAACCCACTATTCGACACCACTGATCTCTATGTATAAAGGCTGGATCGCGCATGGGAGAGGGGCTCGTGGGGGAGAGGCGTGCATTCGGGCCGCCATGTTGGGAGGCCCTAAAGCGCTGTGTGTGCCCATAGAAAACAATGGGAGGCAACGAAGATTGTGAGTATTTATTGCGCTGCAGGCGTTGATCGTTGTTTGTCATGACACAATTTTTTAAGGTGCCAGTATACTGATGTATCCTAACAGTGTTTCACAGGTGTCCTGCCGTTCGATTCTTAATTACGTTATGTTTTGCATTCCGAAACTAGACCGTCACTGCAGTGCAGCGCTGGGGATTGTACAACAGCACGTTTCACAGCCCATATTTCAGTGAGGTGCGATGTCAGTTCCACAACAACCATGCATAATCTCTCATACTGGGATCTGGGCAAAAATTGTTTCCGAAATAGCGGTAACGAAAAACATTTTTCTACTGTCATGGGACAAAGGAAATGGTCCCATAGAATCGCAGGCTATATAGTACCTTTGTTTTAGAAACGTGTTTGCGTTTGGAATGAGTTATCAACCATTGCAACAGAAAGAGTCGTTTTTGCAGCAGCGCAACCCAAATAATTAGTAATACCCCTGTCATACGGGCATTTCGATCCTTCTCGAATCCGATCTGCATCGAACTTCCCGAGCACGCTCGAGTTTTGACGCTGCTACACTGCCACTTTCAATGCGCATTGAATGGTTGACCTGTGGCGCGAGAGGCGGCGCAACCGTCGCCGTCTGAGCAGAGCCATTTATAGGGAGAGTTTGGCCATTCTCTGATCTTTTGCCGCCTCGTGGGTGGAGCCTATTTTGACGTCAGCGTCGTCGTTGCGCCCCCCAAAAGCAGAATCCGCGTATCAGCCATCTGATGCGCGCCATATTGATGCTGTCCGTCAGCTTTGTTGTCGCAATGAATGCAGTCTACAGGAATAACCGGCTTATGACCCACAGCCGCCTGTGATAAGAGGGGGGTTTTGTTGCCAAACTGAAAGAGTTCAAGGACGAAGGGCTTTCGAATGACAATGTACGCACGTGTCTTCCCTCCTTGCATCGTAAACAACGATCAGCATCAATATGGCGTCGGCGACCGGCTGACAACGGGACAACAATAGAGCACGGCTGTTGTTGCGCGGTGTCGAGAATATAGGCAAATGAATAAACGGAACTCATTAATTTCGCGTTTCCTATATAACAGCGATATTAGTGGTAATTTGTCGTATACCGATGTAAGCATCATTTGTAGCTTCGCGCGCATGTCCGTCTTAAGTTATGACAGTTCACTGGGGTCGAGGATGCAAATGGCGTCCGTCGAGCCGTCTTGAAATTCTCAATCCTGTTATGGGAACTGTCTTGAGTCAAGCAGGATCAAAGTTCGATCCTGCTTGGAAGCGGCCGTGTAGCACCATCCGATGTGCATTGGGTTCAAGCAGGTTCGGTCGAGCAGGATCGAAAATGCCCGTGTGACAGGGGTATTAGGATACGTCAGTTGGGTTAGGTTGGGCTACTTAGAAAGAGGTAATATTTTTTTGAATGTGATGAACACATAAGTCGATAACGACAACACAAGACGGTTTGAAGCTCAAGCAAATGTTACCTCTTTCTCTGCAGACAGCAGCTTGCTTACACCATCCGAGCTTGTTCATGATACGGATGTTACTTTTGGTTACGTCAGGAGGTTTGGCTATTTATGTCAGTTTAGTTGGGTTAGGTCAGGTTAGGCGACACCAATTGGCAGTGTACCAGGGCATGGGCTGCACTGGGAGACCCCAGCATCAGACCATGCAAGAAACTAATAGCCTGGAATATATATCGATGTGTCACTTCTTACACACGTCTGATTTCCTGCAACGAGATGTCCTACTCCTGAAAAATTCAGTTCTCCGTAAAACGTAGTAAAACGTAGCGCATTGCTTTTGGAACTCATAAAAACCCCAGTGCATGGACACCGGCAAGTACAACTAACTTGTCATTGTGTCTGCCTTCTCATTGTCCTCTCACCGTTTTCTTTTTTTTCTTCTTATTTTATTTTAGCATGCGTCACCACACGCTTAATCCTAAACCACTTAAGGCACCAGAATTTTTCCCCTAAGGCATGGGACAATTTTTTCTACCAGTGCAAGCTGGGACAATTATTTCTGGCCCCGTTTTTCGCTACATCCCCACAGAATAAGTTGCTCACACGTTGCTCACGACAATGCACTTGATTGCAGTGGGCACCAGCCCAGTGGCACAACGATGTGGGCAACCACACTTGGTAGGCACGTGACAAATAACAATCCTTTGATATGACACAGCAAGACGGTCCCGCAATGTGATCTTGGCTTTCCTTGTGCCACCAAATTTCAAATGCAGTGCTAGAAACCACGCACATGAAACATGAGGTAAACATTATTCTTAGAGCCCAAGGTTTTCAGGAAATAATTGGGGGGGTGTAAAAATTGGGGAAATTAATGTGTGTTCGAAATTAATATGAATTCAGATGAAAAAAACTTCCAAACAGCTAAATTGGGGGGGGGGGGATTGGGCTCTATTACTGTAACGAACTGCACTGTTTGGTACAAACTGTGATGTAATTGCGTTTACTGCCGAACAAGCTGGTGTGCATCGCTATAGACGTTTCAGTAAGGGCAATTTGCTTGGTAAACGTCAGATTTCACCCTTAAGAGGCAACTTTCAATTAAGGGGAACATTAGAATGAAACCCTAAACTTTGGGCTCTGATTTATTTTGCAGAAAGAGGTAGTATAGTGCTGAAGAGGGTTAACACTAGTTTATTAACAGTTGTCCCTCTTGAAAGTAATTACTACAGGAAAGTAACATGGTACAAGTAACGAAGATTGACACAAATGTGCCATATGTATACCAGGTGCTTTTTAAAGGTCCTCCAGCTGAATAATTCATAAACAACATGGCGCTATCAGAGAACTTTCATTTCACTGATCATTCCTGAGGCATTGGCCAGGAATTGGCTTTCTTCATTCCGTAGACGACTGCGGCGGCGCCACAATAAACCCATTATTCGACACATTTCGTCCTCCTCTTTTTCCCTCTAGATCGGAAATATGAGAGTTTCGTTTTAGCACGTGGTTTTTCGAAGCCGCTTTAGGACAAATGTTTCCATGCAGGATTGTCGCATTTCAGCTGACGTAAAAAATAAAGTAGCCGATGATGTCATGTTGTACTTTCTTCATTGCGTACACGACTGCGGCAGCGCCACAATAAACCCATTATTCGACACATTTCGTCCTCCTCTTTTTCCCTCTAGATCGGAATATATGAGAGTTTCGTTTTAGCACGTGGTTTTTCGAAGCCGCTTTAGGACAAATGTTTCCATGCAGGATTGTCGCATTTGAGCTGACGTAAAAAATAAAGAAGCCGATGATGTCATGTTGTACTTTCTTCATTGCGTACACGACTGCGGCGGCGCCACAATAAACCCACTATGCGACACATTTCATCCACCTCTTTTTCCCTCTAGATGGAAATATGAGAGTTTCGTTTTTGCAGATGGCTTTTCGAAGCCGCTCTAGGACAAATGTTTCCATGCAGGATTGTCGCATTTCAGCTGACGTCAAAAATAACGTAGCTGATGGTGTCATGTTGTACTTTTTTCATTCCGTACACGACTGCGGCGGTGCCACAATAAACCCACTATGCGACACATTTCGTTATCCTCTTTTTCCCTCTAGATGGGAAATATGAGAGTTTCGTTTTTGCACGTGGCTTTTCGAAGCCGCTCTAGGACAAATGTTTCCATGCAGGATCGTCGCATTTCAGCTGATGTAAAAAATAACGTAGCTGATGCTGTCAAAGTTGTACTTCCTTCATTCCGTACACGACTGCGGCGACGCCACAATAAACCCACTATGCGACCACTGATCTCTATGTATAAAGGCTGGATCGCGCATGGGAGAGGGGCTCGTGGAGGAGATGCGTGCTTTCGGGCCGCCATGTTGGTGGGCCCTAAAGCGCTGTGTGTGCCCATAGAAAACTATGGGAGGCAACGGAGATTGTGAGTATTTATTGCGCTGCTACGTCAGCTACGTTATTTTTTACATCAGCTGAAATCCGACAATCCTGCATGGAAACATTTCTCCTAGAGCGGCTTCGAAAAACCACGTGCAAAAACGGAACTCTCATATTTCCGATCTAGAGGGAAAAAGAGGAGCACGAAATGTGTCGCATCGTTGGTTTATTATGGCGGCGCGGCAGTCGAGTACGGATTGCAGAAAGTACAACATGACAGCATCAGCTACGTTATTTTTTACATCAGCTGAAATCCGACAATCCTGCATGGAAACATTTCTCCTAGAGCGGCTTCGAAAAACCACGTGCAAAAACGGAACTCTCATATTTCCGATCTAGAGGGAAAAAGAGGAGCACGAAATGTGTCGCATCGTTGGTTTATTATGGCGGCGCGGCAGTCGAGTACGGATTGCAGAAAGTACAACATGACAGCATCAGCTACGTTATTTTTTACATCAGCTGAAATCCGACAATCCTGCATGGAAACATTTCTCCTAGAGCGGCTTCGAAAAACCATGTGCAAAAACGAAACTCTCATATTTCCGATCTAGAGGGAAAAAGAGGAGCACGAAATGTGTCGCATCGTTGGTTTATTATGGCGGCGCGGCAGTCGAGTACGGATTGCAGAAAGTACAACATGACAGCATCAGCTACGTTATTTTTTACATCAGCTGAAATCCGACAATCCTGCATGGAAACATTTCTCCTAGAGCGGCTTCGAAAAACCACGTGCAAAAACGAAACTCTCATATTTCCGATCTAGAGGGAAAAAGAGGAGCACGAAATGTGTCGCATCGTTGGTTTATTATGGCGGCGCGGCAGTCGAGTACGGATTGCAGAAAGTACAACATGACAGCATCAGCTACGTTATTTTTTACATCAGCCGAAATCCGACAATCCTGCATGGAAACATTTCTCCTAGAGCGGCTTCGAAAAACCACGTGCAAAAACGAAACTCTCATATTTCCGATCTAGAGGGAAAAAGAGGAGCACGAAATGTGTCGCATCGTTGGTTTATTATGGCGGCGCGGCAGTCGAGTACGGATTGCAGAAAGTACAACATGACAGCATCAGCTACGTTATTTTTTACATCAGCTGAAATCCGACAATCCTGCATGGAAACATTTCTCCTAGAGCGGCTTCGAAAAACCACGTGCAAAAACGAAACTCTCATATTTCCGATCTAGAGGGAAAAAGAGGAGCACGAAATGTGTCGCGTCGTTGGTTTATTATGGCGGCGCGGCAGTCGAGTACGGATTGCAGAAAGTACAACATGACAGCATCAGCTACGTTATTTTTTACATCAGCTGAAATCCGACAATCCTGCATGGAAACATTTCTCCTAGAGCGGCTTCGAAAAACCACGTGCAAAAACGAAACTCTCATATTTCCGATCTAGAGGGAAAAAGAGGAGCACGAAATGTGTCGCATCGTTGGTTTATTATGGCGGCGCGGCAGTCGAGTACGGATTGCAGAAAGTACAACATGACAGCATCAGCTACGTTATTTTTTACATCAGCTGAAATCCGACAATCGTGCATGGAAACATTTCTCCTAGAGCGGCTTCGAAAAACCACGTGCAAAAACGGAACTCTCATATTTCCGATCTAGAGGGAAAAAGAGGAGCACGAAATGTGTCGCATCGTTGGTTTATTATGGCGGCGCGGCAGTCGAGTACGGATTGCAGAAAGTACAACATGACAGCATCAGCTACGTTATTTTTTACATCAGCTGAAATCCGACAATCCTGCATGGAAACATTTCTCCTAGAGCGGCTTCGAAAAACCACGTGCAAAAACGGAACTCTCATATTTCCGATCTAGAGGGAAAAAGAGGAGCACGAAATGTGTCGCATCGTTGGTTTATTATGGCGGCGCGGCAGTCGAGTACGGATTGCAGAAAGTACAACATGACAGCATCAGCTACGTTATTTTTTACATCAGCTGAAATCCGACAATCCTGCATGGAAGCATTTCTCCTAGAGCGGCTTCGAAAAACCACGTGCAAAAACGAAACTCTCATATTTCCGATCTAGAGGGAAAAAGAGGAGCACGAAATGTGTCGCATCGTTGGTTTATTATGGCGGCGCGGCAGTCGAGTACGGATTGCAGAAAGTACAACATGACAGCATCAGCTACGTTATTTTTTACATCAGCTGAAATCCGACAATCCTGCATGGAAACATTTCTCCTAGAGCGGCTTCGAAAAACCACGTGCAAAAACGGAACTCTCATATTTCCGATCTAGAGGGAAAAAGAGGAGCACGAAATGTGTCGCATCGTTGGTTTATTATGGCGGCGCGGCAGTCGAGTACGGATTGCAGAAAGTACAACATGACAGCATCAGCTACGTTATTTTTTACATCAGCTGAAATCCGACAATCCTGCATGGAAACATTTCTCCTAGAGCGGCTTCGAAAAACCACGTGCAAAAACGAAACTCTCATATTTCCGATCTAGAGGGAAAAAGAGGAGCACGAAATGTGTCGCATCCACTGATCTCTATCTATAAAGGCTGGATGGCGCATGGGAGAGGGGCTCGTGGGGGAGAGGCGTGCCTTCGGGCCGCCATGTTGGTGGGCCCTAAAGTGCTGTGTGTGCCCATAGAAAACAATGGGAGGCAACAGAGATTGTGAGTATTCATTGTGCTGCTAGCATTGATCGTTGTTTGTCATCACACAATTTTGTAAGGTGCCAGTATACTGATGTATCCTAACAGTGTTTCACAGGTGTCCTGCCGTTCGATTCTTAATTACGTTATGTTTTGCATTCCGAAACTAGACCGTCAGTGCAGTGCAGCGCTGGGGATTGTACTACAGCACGTTTCCCAGCCAATATTTCAATAAGAAACGACTTGAGGTTAACAACAACCATGTATATAATATCCCGTACTGCGTTCTGGACAAAAATTGTTCCATAAAGAACGGTCCGGGAAAAGATATACTCGCATGGCAGAAAGAGATCGTTCTGTAGAAACACAGCCGTTGTTTTAGCCGTGTATGCGTTTAGTATGATTTATATCAAGCATCGCCTTAGAAAGAGTCTTTTAGTAAACGACAGAGGTGCTTTGCCTCTCTGGCAAATATGGACACACCGAAGCAGCCGAAATAATTACTTCACGCAATTAGATCACACTCGTTAGGACAGTTAATCAGGTAGTGATGTAAGCTTAATCAATTAAGTTACTTAGAAAGTGGTAACACCTCCTTGAGACACAGGACTTATCTCTTTTTGAAGTACAGCCCTTCTATGTTTGTTTGCTTCTTCCTTTATTTGTTCTGATCATTTGCAGGCGCGGTTGTGCCAAACTGAATGTCCTTCTCCAGCACTCACATGCTTTTGTTGAATACAACTGCAGCGTGAGAAAAGCTGCTTGGGGATGGGGTCCTGCTATCCAGTGCTGACTTTGTCATGCTTGTTATGTGGAGCATGTTCCAAAAAATGCAGCTCCACGTATGGTCTTCAAATTGCAACAGGACAATTTGGAGCTCTAAACTGTTGTGATTTTGTCATTTTGGCCCTCGTGTACCCAGTCTGTGAAACGCAAACAAAAAAGTCGAACACGATATGCTTTTGTAATGAAGATCACTGATGATGAGTAAAGAGGATATACGAGGTCAAGTTTATTCAATATTTTATATCATTGATTATATTATTCAACATTTTATGTCAAGTTTATACAACGTCAAGTTTATTCAAGTTCAAGATTTATTTCTTGCACTTATGCGTTTCAGGATACAATAAACGTGCAGGGAGGTCGCAAAAGACTACATTTATTGTTTTGTGACCTTGCTACAATGGCAATATATATTTTAGGAATGACAATGGTCAGGTACGCTCTCTAAATTTGTAGCACTCAATTTTAGGTTGGAATGAGCAATGAATAGCAACTTCACTCCTGATATTTTCTCATATATGCTAAATTTTAAATTTAATGTGATTGAATATGTGATAATATAATAATAATATATAAGAATATAATATGTGATAAATGAATGTGATCAACAGTAGATGTAAACAACATGAGTAGCCAGAGAAGTGCATTCTCAATAAATTTCTTCTTATATCGTAAATGTGCATGCCTATTACTGAAACAATTATCACAGTTCAGAATTATCACAGTATGAACAGTTGACAAGTTTTAATTTCTGAGAGTGTACTGTAGAGGCTGCTTAGATCTACAACAGTTCATACAACGTATTATATACTGTGAATGCCTTTAAAAATCCCATGTGACACATATGCCTTTACTTTCTGGAGGTGCTGTGGTAGTCAAAGTTTGTGGGCATTACGCAGGTTCTGCACCCATTTCTTGAGTATGTCGAGGCAGCTGTGAAGTAACCTGCATTGACGATGATTATTCCAATTTTGATGGTGCATCAACAACAAAGGAAATAATACATCAGAACATTGGTTTGGGTGAAACCAGTTAAAAATGAATATGTTGTTTAATAAATGCATTGGACAAATGTTAAAACATCAGTTTAAAACATGGTTTATCTGTATCTTCTAAAAATTAAAAAGATTAAAAACCCTTCTAAAAAGAATTATAATCTCTATTATATTGCTGGGTGAAGCAGCCTAAAGTGTAAGGTGTGTTTTTGACGGTGAACATGTAAGAAAATATGCAAAACTGAGAGAGGCTAACCACAGTGCGTGCACTGAGGTTGTTCCTTCCTGTAAAGTAGAAACCAGTGGATGAGGAACGTGATACTTACCTGTACACCCAGCCGTATCACACTCCACAGATTATTCACTGGGTAGCCCTCATGACGAAACCTGTATTGAGAGACCACTTTTGCCTTAAAAGCTGCTACAAATAGCACGACACGCTACAAATTATTACTACCGTAGCAAGCTGACGATACAGCTCAGACACAAAGGCGTTATTCAAGTCGCGCCACACCACCGTTACGTAAGATTCTTTGTCACAAATCAAACCAAGGCACAAAACAATACTAATACATAAAAAAAGGTGACAATCGTGGTCTCATTATGACGTAATACCGAACTTGTGCGTAAAGGTAATTCAAAGAAATGAATGTGGCACTTGCTTCCGCAGAGAACACGGTGTACCATGCTAGCAATGCATGCAAAAAAGCGCTCGAGTGCTCGCACATATATTGATGACAACACTACCTGCGTAGTGTAACGTGTTCTTTCAAGCATATTATGCACTCAAACTGTATTTGTCGCAGGTTAAATTGCAAGTGTGGTCGATTGAACGTCGGAAGAGCGATCAAGCAACCTGCATCCAGTGCTCGTTTTGGGCAAAAAAACACTTCATAATGGTCAACTAAATATACAGAATGGACGCCTATTTATTCCTCGATAAAGACTGACTCACCTGTATAAATTTAGGCCCTGTATCCTTGCCAGTACGGTTGGTACGACCGTAATTGCAAGAAGTTGCCATGATCGCTGCGGCGACTGTTGTGGGTACAGTAAGATGGCGGCCGGTTTCTTCACGCTCGCGCTCCCTATCCGCGATCCAGCCTTTTACAATCGAGATCAGTGGGTGCCGCCACTGATCTCGATTGTAAAAGGCTGCATCAGTTGAAACACTGCAAAGGCTGATCAATGCAGATTACTTCACAGCTGCCTCAACATACTCAAGAAATGGGTGCAGAACCTGCGTAATGCCCGCAAACTTTGACTACCACAGCACCTCCAGAAAGTAAAGGCATATGTGTCACATGGGATTTTTAAAGGCATTCACAGTATATAATACCTTGTGTGAACTGTTGTTGATCTAAGCAGCCTCTACCGTACACTCTCAGAAATTAAAACTTCAGGGAACTGTGATAATTGTTCCAGTTAATAGGCATGCACATGTACGCTATAAGAAGAAAATTATTTATTGAGAATGCACTACTGTTGATCACACTCATGCAGCTGTAGGTTTACCTTCGGCCTCTTGGAACTCTTTGTAGTTGCCTTAGCTGCAGGAGGAGTGTCATCCAGCATGTCAACTACTTGCAGAAATATTGACGTATTTAAGATTATGACACAGTTTGAAGGGTTTCAATTCAGGAAATTTGCAGTGGCAGGGCCTGCCAGAGTGAAACCTACTGAATATTTTATGGTGTCGAAGTGGCAGTTCCTCCAGGATAGGAATATCTTAGATGGGAGCAAAAAGCTTGAAATTAACAAAGTGTTGTTTGCATTAAGCAATTTGTAATACACTGAACACATAGGCAGCAAAACAAAAATTTAAAATTCAGCATGTATGAAAATTGGGTGCAACAAATTTGCATAGTGTACGTGTACATTGTCATTCCTGAGATATATATTGTCATTGCAGGGAGGTCACAAAACAATAAATGTATTGTTTTGTCGCTTCCCTGCACATTCATTGTATCTTGAAATGCGTATATGCCAGAATAAATGTTGAACTTGAAAAATGTCTTCATTCATAGAGCATAACATCACTTATCTTCTTTACAAAAGCATATCGTGTTACATCTTTGTCACGCAGAATGCACAACCAAGAAAGCCATCTTCCATTAAACATCACGTTTCAGACATGATTCAGTTGGTATCATTTCATAGACAGGGTACACCAGGGCTCGAGTTTCAAGCGCCAAATCGTCATGTTGCAGTTTGGAAACCGTACATGTGTAGTGCAAGAGAGCCCTCGCACATTAAAATGTAAGATGGGAGTCACCGTTACTGAAAAGTAACTCCTATGAGAGAGACTGACGCTGCAGAAAAGTGTGCAAACTGCGGAAAGTGTCATAGAAGATCTTCAGAAATCGTGCCTGGTTTCACGGCAGTGCTACCACACTCCCTTTTAGATGACGATGATAATGATTGGAGTTTCAGATGTGCAGCTGCATTTTTTGCAACGTGCTCCTCGTCCTTCTCTGGCTACTCATGTTGTTTAGATCTACTGTTGATCACATTCATTTATCACATATTATATTCTTATATATTATTGTTATATTATCACATATTCGATCACATTAAATTTAAAATTTAGCATATATGAGAAAATATCAGGATGGAAGTTGCTATTCATTGCTCATTCCTACCTAAAATTGAGTGCTACAAATTTAGAGAGCGTACCTGATCATTGTCATTCCTAAAATATATATTGCCATTGTAGCAAGGTCACAAAACAATAAATGTAGCCTTTTGCGACCTCCCTGCACGTTCATTGTATCCTGAAACGCATCAGTGCAAGAAATAAATCTTGAACTTGAATAAACTTGATGTTGTATAAACTTGACATAAAATGTTGAGTAATATAATGAATGATATAAAATGTTGAATAATATAATGAATGATATAAAATGTTGAATAATATAATGAATGATATAAAATGTTGAATAATATAATGAATGATATAAAATGTTGAATAATATAACGAATGATATAAAATATTGAATAAACTTGAACTCGTATATTCTCTTTACTCATCATCAGTGATCTTCATTACAAAAGCATATCGTGTTAGACTTTTTTTGTTTGCGTTTCACAGACTTGAGTACACGAGGGCCATAATAACAAAATCACAACTGTTTCAAGCTCCAAATAGTCCTGTTGCAATTTGAAGACCATACGTGGAGCTGCATTTTTTGGAACATGCTCCACATAACAAGCATGACAAAGTCAGCACTGGATAGCAGGACCCCGTCCCCAAGCAGCTTTTCTCACGCTGCAGTTGTATTCAACAAAAGCACGTGAGTGCTGGAGAAGGACATTCAGTTTGGCACAATCGCGTCTGCAAATAATCAGAACAAATAAAGGAAGAAGCAAACAAACATAGAAGAGCTGTACTTCAAAAAGAGATACGTCCTGTGTCTCAAGCAGGTGTTACCACTTTCTAAGTAACTTAATTGATTAAGCTTACATCACTACCTGATTAACTGTCCTAACGAGTGTGATCTAATTGCGTGAAGTAATTATTTGGGCTGCTTCGGTGTGTCCATATTTGCGAGGCAAAACACCGCTGTCGTCTACTAAAATACTCTTTCTAAGGCGATGCTTGATAAAAATCATACTAAACGCATACACGGCTAAAACAACGGCTGTGATTCTACAGAACGACCTCTTTCTGCCATGCGAGTATATCTTTTCCCGGACTGTTCTTTATGGAACAATTTTTGTCCAGAACGCAGTACGGGATATTATATACATGGTTGTTGTTAACGTCAAGTCGTTTCTTATTGAAATATTGGCTGGGAAACGTGCTGTAGTACAATCCCCAGCGCTGCACTGCAGTGACGGTCTAGTTTCGGAATGAAAAACATAACGTAATTAAGAATCGAACGGCAGGACACCTGTGAAACACTGTTAGGATACATCAGTATACTGGCACCTTACAAAATTGTGTGATGACAAACAACGATCAATGCTAGCAGCACAATGAATACTCACAATCTCTGTTGCCTCCCATTGTTTTCTATGGGCACACACAGCACTTTAGGGCCCACCAACATGGCGGCCCGAAGGCACGCCTCTCCCCCACGCGCCCCTCTCCCATGCGCGATCCAGCCTTTATACATAGAGATCAGTGCAATAAACCCATTATGCGACACATTTCGTCCTCCTCTTTTTCCCTCTAGATCGGAAATATGAGCGCTTCATTTTTGCACGTGGCTTTTCGAAGCCGCTCTAGGACAAATGTTTCCATGCAGGATTGCCGCATTTCAGCTTACGTAAAAAATAAAGCAGCTGAAGCTGTCATGTTGTACTTTCTTCATTCCGTACTCGACTGCGGCGGCGCCACAATAAGCCCACTATTCGACACATTTCACCCTCCTGTTTTGCCTCTAGATCGGAAATATGAGAGTTCCGTTTTTGCACGTGGTTTTTCGAAGCCGCTCTAGGAGAAATGTTTCCATGCAGGATTGTCGGATTTCAGTTGGCGTAAAAAATAACGTAGCTGATGCTGTCATGTTGTACTTTCTGCAATCCGTACTCGACTGCCGCGCCGCCATAATAAACCAACGATGCGACACATTTCGTGCTCCTCTTTTTCCCTCTAGATCGGAAATATGAGAGTTCCGTTTTTGCACGTGGTTTTTCGAGGCCGCTCTAGGCAAATGTTTCCATGCAGGATTGTCGCATTTCAGCTGACGTAAAAAATAACGTAGGTGATGCTGTCATATGTTACATTTCTTCATTCCGTACACGACTGTTGCGGCGCCACAATAAATCCAATATGCGACAGATTTCGTCCTCCTCTTTTTTCCCTCTAGCTCGAAATATGAGAGTTTCGTTTTTGCACGTGGCTTTTCGAAGCCGCTTTAGGACAAATGTTTCCATGCAGGATTGTCGGATTTCAGCTGATGTAAAAAATAACGTAGCTGATGCTGTCATGTTGTACTTTCTTCATTCCGTACTCGACTGCGGCGGCACCACAATAAACCCACAATGCGACACATTTCGTCCTCCTCTTTTTCCCTCTAGATCGGAAATATGAGAGTTTCGTTTTAGCACGTGGTTTTTCGATGCCACTATAGGATAAATGTTTCCATGCAGGATTGTCGTATTTCAGCTGACGTAAAAAATAAATTAGCCGATGCTGTCATGTTGTACTTTCTCCATTCCGTACACGACAGCGGCGGCACCACAATAAACCCCCTATGCGACACATTTCATCCTCCTCTTTTTTCCGCTTGATCGGAAATATGCGAGTTTCGTTTTTGCACGTGGCTTTTCGAAGCCGCTCTAGGACAAATGTTTCTATGCAGGATTGTCGCATTTCGGCTGATGTAAAAAATAACGTAGCTGATGCTGACATGTTGTACTTTCTGCATTCCGTACTCGACTGCGGCGCCGCCATAATAAACCAACGATGCGACACATTTCGTCATCCTCTTTTTCCCTCTAGATCGGAAATATGAGAGTTTCGTTTTTGCACGTGGTTTTCCGAGGCCGCTCTAGGCAAATGTTTCCATGCAGGATTGTCGCATTTCAGCTGACGTAAAAAATAACGTAGGTGATGCTGTGATATGTTACATTTCTTCATTCCGTACACGACTGTTGCGGCGCCACAATAAATCCAATATGCGACAGATTTCGTCCTCCTCTTTTTTCCCTCTAGCTCGAAATATGAGAGTTTCGTTTTTGCACGTGGCTTTTCGAAGCCGCTCTAGGAGAAATGTTTCCATGCAGGATTGTCGGATTTCAGCTGATGTAAAAAATAACGTAGCTGATGCTGACATGTTGTACTTTCTTCATTCCGTACACGACTGTTGCGGCGCCACAATAAATCCAATATGCGACATATTTCGTCCTCCTCTTTTTTCCCTCTAGCTCGAAATATGAGAGTTTCGTTTTTGCACGTGGCTTTTCGAAGCCGCTTTAGGACAAATGTTTCCATGCAGGATTGTCGGATTTCAGCTGATGTAAAAAATAACGTAGCTGATGCTGACATGTTGTACTTTCTTTATGGCGGGCTAGAATGGATGGTGTGCTGAGCGAAGGATGAAGTCGGGTCCGGACGACGGGCCTGCCGACAGGTGGCTACCACGGGCTGCTTGCGCTGTCGTTTCGGGCGCCCTCTCTCTCACGTGATAGGGTATGTGAACAGCATCTGAGCGCGCTCCGGAGTGAGCGCATGAGAAAAATAGATGGAATCTACCGAAAATACAAAATAAATAAAAGCGAAGCGTGCGCGTGCTCATAGCTGTCTTATACGCACGTGCTGTCGGTCTCGGCAGCTGCAACAAATGCACTCTCAAAGACAAATCGTGTTTCCTTCAACATGTATATGGCAAACATAAACAGAAACGGTAATGTGCGAACATCATTTGCACGACTGGTGAAGCACACAAATAGAAGCTTTAGACTGCCGCACGGCTTTTTACACATAAAAAATTATACGGCGTATCAATTAAGTGAGTTAGTATGGATGTGTACTGTGATGGGCGGTCTTGCATTTGCAGCTGAGGCAAAGGTGCGCATCCCAAATAAAAAGTCATCATGAGGCATATTGTTGCCTGTTTCGAACACAGTTTTTCAGTCTTGGGTAGTAACTAAGTTGCTTTTAACTTGTAACTGTAAGTAGTTACCGTTGGGGGTAACTAGTTACAGTAACTAGTTACATTTCCAGAGAAGTAGCTTTTAACTGTAACTAGTTACTATTTCTGTGAATGTAACTGCAAAATGTAACTAGTTACTCGAATAAGTGTCGTTCCTTTTTTTGCTTTACTCTACCTTCCCCTGCTTCCCCCTAACAGTGTCTTCCTTCCTTTTATCCGTAATCGGTATGTGCTCCGTGCCTTGGGCTCTTGACCAAGCATGGAATTCCAGCTTTGCAAACAGAAATTAGTTGAATTTAGTGACCCTTAACGGTCAGAGTGAGTCATATGTGAGTAACAGTGTCACTGCCCTAGCACGGGATCCTGCCTCCTGTAGATATGGACAAGGGAATGATTACGCACAAAGAGAAACTTTCCGGTCAGCTCACTTGCGCTCCGACCAGTGCAATGGCTAATCCTGCTCCGGTTGCTGCTCTCATAAGCTTCCGTGGACGCACTATGAAGCAACCTTTGAGTTTTTATCAATGAAGGACGAGAATAATTCAATTGTAAAGTGCAAGCTATGGAATAAGACGTACTCGGCAAACAGGACGTCAACTTGAAACCTGAAAAAGCATCTTGAGGCGAGTTCCTTGTTATTGTGTATGTCTCTCTCTCTCTACACGCTACGAAACGCGTGCGTATCACCATGCTGTTGTATCACCGCGATGCGCCAGGTCGCATGCACAGGGCGTATTTTTCCGTGTGGGATAACCGCGTATTAACTTATACTACTTCTGGTTAAGTGCAACACAACTTTTATCGCACTTCGGTAAATGTAAATACGTGTATGTTTTTAACAATTGTATCACCCTCTCATGGTAATTTTTATAAAAAGTAACTGTAATGTAACTAAGTTACTTTCTCTCAGTAACTGTAACTAGTTACTCGACCAAGAAAGTAACTATAACTGTAACTTAGTTACTATTTTTGGCAGATAAACTGTAACTCAGTTACTTTTTAGAAGTAACTTACTCAAGACTGCAGTTTTTGGTAGAGCATATTGGTGGATGACAAAACCAACGCGAGCTGTCAAGCTACTGGGTAATGAAATGTATCCCATGCAGTACATCTCAAAGCGTACGAAAGGAAACGGTTCGGTAATGGTGAGCATGAGCTTGACGAACTCTTGCTTCGGGGGATGCGAAGCTTGTACAGCGTGAGGCCGTTAAGGTCGCTTCGGATCTGAACGGCTAGGTTCACCCACATTTTATCACACAGGCTCGGATGTGTATGCGCAAGCGTGACCCTCGGCATAGCTTTGAGTGCAGAAGCCCCACAGTCGCAAAGCATAGTTTTCATGTGCTCCCACAGGACCTTCGGAGCCGTGCAAGAGCAAAAGCACAACTTAGCGGGCATAACGTTTGCATCTCAAACGCTGTGTATTACGCGCGCCGTAGTAGTTTTCCCAGTAGTTTTCCCAGTAGCCTGCTGCACATTATGCTGACTGAGGATATTTATTTTCCTGAGCACGCATTATCCAGTATTCCTATCCAATTAGTACAAGGTTTAGCCTCCTTGTCTATTGTCTCTTCAGACGGTATGTCCGTCTCGGATTATTATGGCGATTCCGGCCTCCAAAGATACACTAGATAAATCCTGTCGTGGGAACGTCGATATCTAATTCGCCAGACAGCGTAAACACGGGTCAGCACCTTGCAAACAAAGCATTTTATCCCTTATTCCCCAACACATTTAACGACGATGAACAATGTCCAACTGGGGTCAGCTCGTATTGGGAGGAGCACACGTTTCTTTCATGGTGTTTGCCTGCTACAACATGTACCTTGGAACAGTTTTTCAGCACCCTGCGGAGGGTAAGAACCTGGCTTCGTTCCACAATGACTGAGGACCAGCTAAACGCGCTGTGTATGATGAACGGTTCATCGCCAAAAAGTGGGTGGCGACAACACATTTGTGGAAAAAGCTATCAACTCTTTTGCGCGAGAAAAGGAAAGGCGCCTACAGTTTCTGTCTAAAGAGTGAGGGACATAGGGAGTGAGGGTAGAGAATTATCGTATATACTGATACTGATGTCCATATCTACTGAAAATAAGCCACCACCTGATATTGTCAACTTGTCACAAGTAGACACGGCTGTTTCACCGTGTGTTCTCGTTTTTGCGAAGTCAACAGAAATGAGATAATCGCTGACGGAAAGGGCAGCAGGAGTAGCGACGGCAAACGTACTATGAAACAGAAAATCAAGAGCGAGCCTTTGCACGGACAAGGGATTGTGTTGCCGAGAAACGGCAAAACGTAAAAATACCGAATCATAGGGTTACTGAGCCAAAACAATATAGTTGCGGGCGCATTCGACACCCAGAACTAGAGGAATATCCCGTACCTTGAACACCTCCGCAGCCCGAACACCTCCGCACCCGCCCTGCACTCGCGGCACCCATAACGACCCCCCCCCCCTGGAGAAAATCCTATCGGCGCCCATGCCAGGGGGTGTTAATCAATGTCTATGGGTGTATGCATTGGTAGCTAGCCGACCCATATTGGGCATTCCCAAAAATTTTACGTTTCACAGTGTTGTTACTGCGGCAAGGGAATATTTGCTTTAGTGCGTCTCATCTCACAGAATGCCTTTTTGTATTGCCAACTCACAGAATGCCTTACGCAGCAATCGTTCAACGTCCCGGACGACCTATATTTGCACATGAAAACTAAATAAACAACCAGAGAGAAGACCTTGCGCGAGCGCTCGCGACTTTTGGCGCAGACGGGCTGTTCAACTTTTCAGCCGGCGCGAATCTGTGCTGCAGGAACAGCACGTGGTGGGCTCGCAACAGAAGAGCGTTTGTGAGCCCCACAAAAATGTGCCTTTCCGCGTGGCGCGCTGCGAGCGACAGCGCAAAAGCTCGTGCATTTCGCCGCCATCTTGTCCACGGTCGTGACCACGCGCTCCCCATGCATTAGATTAGGCGCTTGGCACACCAGTCCTTCTAGCCCGCCATACTTTCTTCATTCCGTACACGACGGTTGCGGCGCCACAATAAATCCAATATGCGACATATTTCGTCCTCCTCTTTTTTCCCTCTAGCTCGAAATATGAGAGTTTCGATTTTGCACGTGGCTTTTCGAAGCCGCTTTAGGACAAATGTTTCCATGCAGGATTGTCGGATTTCAGCTGATGTAAAAAATAACGTAGCTGATGCTGTCATGTTGTACTTTATGCATTCCGTACTCGACTGCGGCGGCGCCATAATAAACCAACGATGCGACACATTTCATCCTCCTCTTTTTCCCTCTCGATCGGAAGTATGAGAGTTTCGTTTTAGCACGTGGCTTTTCGAAGCCGCTCTTGGAGAAATGTTTCCAGGCAGGATTGTCGCATTTCAGCTGACGTAAAGAATAACGTAGCTGATGCTGTCATATGTTACATTTCTTCATTCCGTACACGACTGTTGCGGCGCCACAATAAATCCAATATGCGACAGATTTCGTCCTCCTCTTTTTTCCCTCTAGCTCGAAATATGAGAGTTTCGTTTTTGCACGGGGCTTTTCGAAAGCGCTTTAGGACAAATGTTTCCAGGCAGGATTGTCGGATTTCAGCTGATGTAAAAAATAACGTAGCTGATGCTGTCATGTTGTACTTTCTGCAATCCGTACTCGACTGCCGCGCCGCCATAATAAACCAACGATGCGACACATTTCGTGCTCCTCTTTTTCCCTCTAGATCGGAAATATGAGAGTTCCGTTTTTGCACGTGGTTTTTCGAAGCCGCTCTAGGAGAAATGTTTCCATGCAGGATTGTCGGATTTCAGTTGGCGTAAAAAATAACGTAGCTGATGCTGTCATGTTGTACTTTCTGCAATCCGTACTCGACTGCCGCGCCGCCATAATAAACCAACGATGCGACACATTTCGTGCTCCTCTTTTTCCCTCTAGATCGGAAATATGAGAGTTCCGTTTTTGCACGTGGTTTTTCGAAGCCGCTCTAGGAGAAATGTTTCCATGCAGGATTGTCGGATTTCAGTTGACGTAAAAAATAACGTAGCTGATGCTGTCATGTTGTACTTTCTGCAATCCGTACTCGACTGCCGCGCCGCCATAATAAACCAACGATGCGACACATTTCGTGCTCCTCTTTTTCCCTCTAGATCGGAAATATGAGAGTTCCGTTTTTGCACGTGGTTTTTCGAAGCCGCTCTAGGAGAAATGTTTCCATGCAGGATTGTCGGATTTCAGTTGACGTAAAAAATAACGTAGCTGATGCTGTCATGTTGTACTTTCTGCAATCCGTACTCGACTGCCGCGCCGCCATAATAAACCAACGATGCGACACATTTCGTGCTCCTCTTTTTCCCTCTAGATCGGAAATATGAGAGTTCCGTTTTTGCACGTGGTTTTTCGAAGCCGCTCTAGGAGAAATGTTTCCATGCAGGATTGTCGGATTTCAGTTGACGTAAAAAATAACGTAGCTGATGCTGTCATGTTGTACTTTCTGCAATCCGTACTCGACTTCCGCGCCGCCATAATAAACCAACGATGCGACACATTTCGTGCTCCTCTTTTTCCCTCTAGATCGGAAATATGAGAGTTCCATTTTTGCACGTGGTTTTTCGAAGCCGCTCTAGGAGAAATGTTTCCATGCAGGATTGTCGGATTTCAGTTGACGTAAAAAATAACGTAGCTGATGCTGTCATGTTGTACTTTCTGCAATCCGTACTCGACTGCCGCGCCGCCATAATAAACCAACGATGCGACACATTTCGTGCTCCTCTTTTTCCCTCTAGATCGGAAATATGAGAGTTCCGTTTTTGCACGTGGTTTTTCGAAGCCGCTCTAGGAGAAATGTTTCCATGCAGGATTGTCGGATTTCAGTTGACGTAAAAAATAACGTAGCTGATACTGTCATGTTGTACTTTCTGCAATCCGTACTCGACTGCCGCGCCGCCATAATAAACCAACGATGCGACACATTTCGTGCTCCTCTTTTTCCCTCTAGATCGGAAATATGAGAGTTCCGTTTTTGCACGTGGTTTTTCGAAGCCGCTCTAGGAGAAATGTTTCCATGCAGGATTGTCGGATTTCAGTTGACGTAAAAAATAACGTAGCTGATGCTGTCATGTTGTACTTTCTGCAATCCGTACTCGACTGCCGCGCCGCCATAATAAACCAACGATGCGACACATTTCGTGCTCCTCTTTTTCCCTCTAGATCGGAAATATGAGAGTTCCGTTTTTGCACGTGGTTTTTCGAAGCCGCTCTAGGAGAAATGTTTCCATGCAGGATTGTCGGATTTCAGTTGACGTAAAAAATAACGTAGCTGATGCTGTCATGTTGTACTTTCTGCAATCCGTACTCGACTGCCGCACCGCCATAATAAACCAACGATGCGACACATTTCGTGCTCCTCTTTTTCCCTCTAGATCGGAAATATGAGAGTTCCGTTTTTGCACGTGGTTTTTCGAAGCCACTCTAGGAGAAATGTTTCCATGCAGGATTGTCGGATTTCAGTTGACGTAAAAAATAACGTAGCTGATGCTGTCATGTTGTACTTTCTGCAATCCGTACTCGACTGCCGCGCCGCCATAATAAACCAACGATGCGACACATTTCGTGCTCCTCTTTTTCCCTCTAGATCGGAAATATGAGAGTTCCGTTTTTGCACGTGGTTTTTCGAAGCCGCTCTAGGAGAAATGTTTCCATGCAGGATTGTCGGATTTCAGTTGACGTAAAAAATAACGTAGCTGATGCTGTCATGTTGTACTTTCTGCAATCCGTACTCGACTGCCGCGCCGCCATAATAAACCAACGATGCGACACATTTCGTGCTCCTCTTTTTCCCTCTAGATCGGAAATATGAGAGTTCCGTTTTTGCACGTGGTTTTTCGAAGCCGCTCTAGGAGAAATGTTTCCATGCAGGATTGTCGGATTACAGTTGACGTAAAAAATAACGTAGCTGATGCTGTCATGTTGTACTTTCTGCAATCCGTACTCGACTGCCGCGCCGCCATAATAAACCAACGATGCGACACATTTCGTGCTCCTCTTTTTCCCTCTAGATCGGAAATATGAGAGTTCCGTTTTTGCACGTGGTTTTTCGAAGCCGCTCTAGGAGAAATGTTTCCATGCAGGATTGTCGGATTTCAGTTGACGTAAAAAATAACGTAGCTGATGCTGTCATGTTGTACTTTCTGCAATCCGTACTCGACTGCCGCGCCGCCATAATAAACCAACGATGCGACACATTTCGTGCTCCTCTTTTTCCCTCTAGATCGGAAATATGAGAGTTCCGTTTTTGCACGTGGTTTTTCGAAGCCGCTCTAGGAGAAATGTTTCCATGCAGGATTGTCGGATTTCAGTTGACGTAAAAAATAACGTAGCTGATGCTGTCATGTTGTACTTTCTGCAATCCGTACTCGACTGCCGCGCCGCCATAATAAACCAACGATGCGACATATTTCATCCTCCTCTTTTTCCCTCTAGATCGGAAGTATGAGAGTTTCGTTTTAGCACGTGGTTTTTCGAAGCCGCTCTTGGAGAAATGTTTCCAGGAAGGATTGTCGCATTTCAGCTGACGTAAAGAATAACGTAGCTGATGCTGTCATATGTTACATTTCTTCATTCCGTACACGACTGTTGCGGCGCCACAATAAATCCAAGATGCGACAGATTTCGTCCTCCTCTTTTTTCCCTCTAGCTCGAAATATGAGAGTTTCGTTTGTGCACGGGGCTTTTCGAAAGCGCTTTAGGACAAATGTATCCAGGCAGGATTGTCGGATTTCAGCTGATGTAAAAAATAACGTAGCTGATGCTGTCATGTTGTACTTTCTGCAATCCGTACTCGACTGCCGCGCCGCCATAATAAACCAACGATGCGACACATTTCGTGCTCCTCTTTTTCCCTCTAGATCGGAAATATGAGAGTTTCGTTTTTGCACGTGGTTTTTCGAAGCCGCTCTAGGAGAAATGTTTCCATGCAGGATTGTCGGATTTCAGCTGATGTAAAAAATAACGTAGCTGATGCTGTCATGTTGTACTTTCTGCAATCCGTACTCGACTGCCGCGCCGCCATAATAAACCAACGATGCGACACATTTCGTGCTCCTCTTTTTCCCTCTAGATCGGAAATATGAGAGTTCCGTTTTTGCACGTGGTTTTTCGAAGCCGCTCTAGGAGAAATGTTTCCATGCAGGATTGTCGGATTTCAGTTGACGTAAAAAATAACGTAGCTGATGCTGTCATGTTGTACTTTCTGCAATCCGTACTCGACTGCCGCGCCGCCATAATAAACCAACGATGCGACACATTTCGTGCTCCTCTTTTTCCCTCTAGATCGGAAATATGAGAGTTTCGTTTTTGCACGTGGTTTTTCGAAGCCGCTCTAGGAGAAATGTTTCCATGCAGGATTGTCGGATTTCAGCTGATGTAAAAAATAACGTAGCTGATGCTGTCATGTTGTACTTTCTGCAATCCGTACTCGACTGCCGCGCCGCCATAATAAACCAACGATGCGACACATTTCGTGCTCCTCTTTTTCCCTCTAGATCGGAAATATGAGAGTTCCGTTTTTGCACGTGGTTTTTCGAAGCCGCTCTAGGAGAAATGTTTCCATGCAGGATTGTCGGATTTCAGTTGACGTAAAAAATAACGTAGCTGATATGCTGTCATGTTGTACTTTCTGCAATCGGTACTCGACTGCCGCGCCGCCATAATAAACCAACGATGCGACACATTTCGTGCTCCTCTTTTTCCCTCTAGATCGGAGATATGAGAGTTTCGTTTTTGCACGTGGTTTTTCGAAGCCGCTCTAGGAGAAATGTTTCCATGCAGGATTGTCGGATTTCAGTTGACGTAAAAAATAACGTAGCTGATATGCTGTCATGTTGTACTTTCTGCAATCCGTACTCGACTGCCGCGCCGCCATAATAAACCAACGATGCGACACATTTCGTGCTCCTCTTTTTCCCTCTAGATCGGAAATATGAGAGTTCCGTTTTTGCACGTGGTTTTTCGAAGCCGCTCTAGGAGAAATGTTTCCATGCAGGATTGTCGGATTTCAGTTGACGTAAAAAATAACGTAGCTGATGCTGTCATGTTGTACTTTCTGCAATCCGTACTCGACTGCCGCGCCGCCATAATAAACCAACGATGCGACACATTTCGTGGTCCTCTTTTTCCCTCTAGATCGGAAATATGAGAGTTTCGTTTTTGCACGTGGTTTTTCGAAGCCGCTCTAGGAGAAATGTTTCCATGCAGGATTGTCGGATTTCAGTTGACGTAAAAAATAACGTAGCTGATATGCTGTCATGTTGTACTTTCTGCAATCCGTACTCGACTGCCGCGCCGCCATAATAAACCAACGATGCGACACATTTCGTGCTCCTCTTTTTCCCTCTAGATCGGAAATATGAGAGTTTCGTTTTTGCACGTGGTTTTTCGAAGCCGCTCTAGGAGAAATGTTTCCATGCAGGATTGTCGGATTTCAGCTGATGTAAAAAATAACGTAGCTGATGCTGTCATGTTGTACTTTCTGCAATCCGTACTCGACTGCCGCGCCGCCATAATAAACCAACGATGCGACACATTTCGTGCTCCTCTTTTTCCCTCTAGATCGGAAATATGAGAGTTCCGTTTTTGCACGTGGTTTTTCGAAGCCGCTCTAGGAGAAATGTTTCCATGCAGGATTGTCGGATTTCAGTTGACGTAAAAAATAACGTAGCTGATGCTGTCATGTTGTACTTTCTGCAATCCGTACTCGACTGCCGCGCCGCCATAATAAACCAACGATGCGACACATTTCGTGCTCCTCTTTTTCCCTCTAGATCGGAAATATGAGAGTTCCGTTTTTGCACGTGGTTTTTCGAAGCCGCTCTAGGAGAAATGTTTCCATGCAGGATTGTCGGATTTCAGCTGATGTAAAAAATAACGTAGCTGATGCTGTCATGTTGTACTTTCTGCAATCCGTACTCGACTGCCGCGCCGCCATAATAAACCAACGATGCGACACATTTCGTGCTCCTCTTTTTCCCTCTAGATCGGAAATATAAGAGTTCCGTTTTTGCACGTGGTTTTTCGAAGCCGCTCTAGGAGAAATGTTTCCATGCAGGATTGTCGGATTTCAGCTGATGTAACCCTGTTGAAAAAAAGCCAAATAGGTTGTATGCGATCCTATTTATCCTATACAAATTGATGTAGGGTCCTTTATGTCCTATTTTGTATTATGTGGGAAGTTGTGGGATCCTACATGTCCTATATTCATTCACATATAGGTGAGTCATAGGATCCGACATGTCTCATATTAGGCTATGTAGGAGAGTTGTGGTGTCCTACTTGTCCCATATTCGGCAATACAGGAGAGTTGTAGGACACTACATTGCCTATATCCGGCTACGTAGCAGACTTGTAGGATCCTACAAGGCATCAAAAAGGAGCTATGGGAGATCTTACGTGGCCTGTTTGGTTTCATGTGGGGAGGACGTGGGGAATTATTTTGAGATATGGAAGTGATATATTAACACAGCAACAAACATTATTTGATTGCATACTGGGGCGACTGGGGCCTTCAAAACTGGGGCACAGAACGAACTAGTCATATTCAATCATGTTTGCCAACGCGCACTTATACGGCAGGTTATCAAGTGCGAATTCTATTAGAACCACTGCAAATGAATATATATTTTTTAGGTTGAAAACAACTGAATGGACTGGTTGCATTCATTTATGGAACATGCATAGAGTATGTCCACTACTAGTCGACGAAACATCAAGCATACAATGATGCGTGTATTCCTCTGAGTGCTATTTAAGCACAAACTTCGACAACAGTGCGCAACAGGTCGAGGTGGCGGTTGAACCCCATCGAGCGACATTGCGGTGTCGATGGGGTTCTCGGTCTAATTTCTAGGACTAAACCGGTTCTATCAGGACGCGGTTTGTTGTGACGGATTCCCCAATCGTTCGTCTTCACGTGCACGCTCACGGCTCGCAGGGAATCCTAAGAGAAGTCGAGATACTTGAAAATTCCAGGCCTCCGTCTGCACTTCCGATACATTCGGAGCTCCGTAACATCCGCCCCGGTGGTCATGTCGACGCCAGAATTTCCGTCCTAGTAGGACTTGATTCGATCTACCATCGGTCAAATGGAACCATGGGTCGGTCTTTAGCGGTTCGGGGGTTGTGGGCAGAGACGCGTTCGTAACTGTTTTTCTAAGCTTTGATGCCCTTTTTCGGACGGAAGCCCGCGTCGGACAGTTTTCATCTTTCTAGAGTGTACTCGCGTCAACTCGATGAACGTGGCAAAATTTACTACAGCTGTCAGTCTTCTGGTTCTCGAGCTACCGGTTTCCGTGTTTACACTCCTCCCAATACGTGGGACTGCCGGCTGTTTTTTCCCTAAAACCGTTTCCATCGCACCTACAGAGTCGTGTTTGACATAGTTTTGAAGCTCTTGAAGTGCTCTTTCCAACCGCTTTAATCCCGTAAGCGCGCCACTCTCCGTTCCCCAGATATGGGCTTTGGAGTTGGAGGGTCATGGCACTGGCGCCAGCAAGTCTGGCTGACGCCGCTCGGAGACGCTTCCGTGGGTGCCGTTCCTTTAGTGCCGTAATCTCGCTTACCTAACGTCCAATTTACTGGAAATTTTGGATGCGTGTTCTCGGTTCTTTGCTCTACAACTTTTCAATTCGCACCTTCCGTCTATTTACTACAGGTTATGGCGTTATTCCCGAAATTCCTTAGGCTGACTCTCCTTCTGCAACCTTCGTCCCTGTTTTTAGGTTTGAACCCTGTGGGAGATCTGAATCACCTATTAACGGATTCGTGCACTCCGAACACCGAACGGCTAGAAACTTGCGGGACCTTTTTATCTCGCTTCATTCTCGAGTGAGGACAACATGGCAAAAGCGGCTCGTTATACATGGGGCTGGGGGCATTTTTTTCGATGTGGGTTGTTTGTTGGCGTAGAAATGTGATTGAAGACTTATTTTGACGGGAAAAACGTCCTCTTTCCAATGGCACTGGTCACCCGTACGCGCGGCTTCCTGCTTTCTGGATGTAGCGCGAGGAGAGCATGGCGGAGAGCCGTTACAGCCAGGCGGCGCCCTTGGAGCTTGGAATTCCTCCAGCTCATTTGGAAGGGAAATCATAGAAGCGTTCGGACGCATGCCCAAAGAGCTCTCGTTCGGGAAGCGTCTTTCATCGTAGTTTTGGTGGTTTTGGTGCCCCGCAGTGCTGTGACTGTATTTCATGCCTTACTAGTGGTATCTGGACCTGTTTCTGTGTGTGTACCTTGGAAGACCGAAAGCTGTTGGATTTCGTGAATTGAAGGTTAGTTGTGTGCATGCAATGCCATGTTTCGTGCACCTTTTGCTTTGTATTCTTCCTATCGTGTGGGTTCCTATAACTTTATCCGCTCAGTGCGATTATTACCCTACTGTTACCTATTTCCTTATCCTCCATCTGTAATCTTGTGCTCTTACCCTGTTGGTTAACCTGTATCGTCACTTAACATCAGGTTGATATGATGTGTGATGCTTCAGCGGCCCTGCTACAGGGTACCGGTGCTCTAAAGATACAGATCTTCCTTTTTTGGTTATTAATTCATAATAACTCAGCTTGGGTCATGCATATTTTCCCCGAGTGTGGAAGGAATATGTACAGAATGTAAATAATTGCGGATATTATAACTCAACGTGCATTGTTTTCACCCTGTTCAGGTAATGCCTTACTGACACCCTTGCTGTAGCCCCAGTTGTCATAGTTAATTGATCTTACTGCTAACAAACAAAGCCATTGTCTTTGGACCTCAAGTAAAAGCATATATGGGAAGTCTGGTTAACCTGTGCACGCGTTTTGGCATATTTTATGTGACACATAATGTATTATCCCTTGTTAAATCTAGCTTCCTAACTCACTTTATTGTTTCAGATGCCTACAAGAAATATATCTTAGAGCTATCATCTAGCATGATCTGTAAAGGTGTTGAAGACGCTGTACATCAGGCAAGAGTGCGATTGTTCAACAGACATGTCAGAGGGATGATGAATGATATCAATAAAAAAAAATAGAAGCTGCATGATTTGTTATTTTCTAATATACACAGCACAATAGGGTGCACAAATTATACAGGATCACCACGAGAGACTTGGACCTATTTGCATGTAAGACCCAACGTAGGTCCCACAATCAAATAGGATCATGTTAATATGTAGGATCGCATTTGCATGTAGGTCCCACAACCAAATAGGATCCTGTTTATATGTAGGATCGCATTTGCATGTAGGACCCACAATTAAACAGGATCCTATTTGTATGTAGGTTCCTTCATCATGTAGGACCTGGTGTCATAATACCATATGGAGTCAAGTAGGAATTTCCAATAGGGAAAAAATAACGTAGCTGATGCTGTCATGTTGTACTTTCTGCAATCCGTACTCGACTGCCGCGCCGCCATAATAAACCAACGATGCGACACATTTCGTGCTCCTCTTTTTCCCTCTAGATCGGAAATATGAGAGTTCCGTTTTTGCACGTGGTTTTTCGAAGCCGCTCTAGGAGAAATGTTTCCATGCAGGATTGTCGGATTTCAGCTGATGTAAAAAATAACGTAGCTGATGCTGTCATGTTGTACTTTCTGCAATCCGTACTCGACTGCCGCGCCGCCATAATAAACCAACGATGCGACACATTTCGTGCTCCTCTTTTTCCCTCTAGATCGGAAATATGAGAGTTTCGTTTTTGCACGTGGTTTTTCGAAGCCGCTCTAGGAGAAATGTTTCCATGCAGGATTGTCGGATTTCAGTTGACGTAAAAAATAACGTAGCTGATATGCTGTCATGTTGTACTTTCTGCAATCCGTACTCGACTGCCGCGCCGCCATAATAAACCAACGATGCGACACATTTCGTGCTCCTCTTTTTCCCTCTAGATCGGAGATATGAGAGTTTCGTTTTTGCACGTGGTTTTTCGAAGCCGCTCTAGGAGAAATGTTTCCATGCAGGATTGTCGGATTTCAGTTGACGTAAAAAATAACGTAGCTGATATGCTGTCATGTTGTACTTTCTGCAATCCGTACTCGACTGCCGCGCCGCCATAATAAACCAACGATGCGACACATTTCGTGCTCCTCTTTTTCCCTCTAGATCGGAAATATGAGAGTTCCGTTTTTGCACGTGGTTTTTCGAAGCCGCTCTAGGAGAAATGTTTCCATGCAGGATTGTCGGATTTCAGTTGACGTAAAAAATAACGTAGCTGATGCTGTCATGTTGTACTTTCTGCAATCCGTACTCGACTGCCGCGCCGCCATAATAAACCAACGATGCGACACATTTCGTGCTCCTCTTTTTCCCTCTAGATCGGAAATATGAGAGTTTCGTTTTTGCACGTGGTTTTTCGAAGCCGCTCTAGGAGAAATGTTTCCATGCAGGATTGTCGGATTTCAGTTGACGTAAAAAATAACGTAGCTGATATGCTGTCATGTTGTACTTTCTGCAATCCGTACTCGACTGCCGCGCCGCCATAATAAACCAACGATGCGACACATTTCGTGCTCCTCTTTTTCCCTCTAGCTCGAAATATGAGAGTTTCGTTTTTGCACGTGGTTTTTCGAAGCCGCTCTAGGAGAAATGTTTCCATGCAGGATTGTCGGATTTCAGTTGACGTAAAAAATAACGTAGCTGATGCTGTCATGTTGTACTTTCTGCATTCCGTACTCGACTGCCGCGCCGCCATAATAAACCAACGATGCGACACATTTCGTGCTCCTCTTTTTCCCTCTAGCTCGAAATATGAGAGTTTCGTTTTTGCACGTGGTTTTTCGAAGCCGCTCTAGGAGAAATGTTTCCATGCAGGATTGTCGGATTTCAGCTGATGTAAAAAATAACGTAGCTGATGCTGTCATGTTGTGCTTTCTGCATTCCGTACTCGACTGCCGCGCCGCCATAATAAACCAACGATGCGACACATTTCGTGCTCCTCTTTTTCCCTCTAGATCGGAAATATGAGAGTTTCGTTTTTGCACGTGGTTTTTCGAAGCCGCTCTAGGAGAAATGTTTCCATGCAGGATTGTCGGATTTCAGTTGACGTAAAAAATAACGTAGCTGATGCTGTCATGTTGTACTTTCTGCATTCCGTACTCGACTGCCGCGCCGCCATAATAAACCAACGATGCGACACATTTCGTGCTCCTCTTTTTCCCTCTAGCTCGAAATATGAGAGTTTCATTTTTGCACGTGGTTTTTCGAAGCCGCTCTAGGAGAAATGTTTCCATGCAGGATTGTCGGATTTCAGCTGATGTAAAAAATAACGTAGCTGATGCTGTCATGTTGTACTTTCTGCATTCCGTACTCGACTGCCGCGCCGCCATAATAAACCAACGATGCGACACATTTCGTGCTCCTCTTTTTCCCTCTAGCTCGAAATATGAGAGTTTCGTTTTTGCACGTGGTTTTTCGAAGCCGCTCTATGAGAAATGTTTCCATGCAGGATTGTCGGATTTCAGTTGACGTAAAAAATAACGTAGCTGATGCTGTCATGTTGTACTTTCTGCATTCCGTACTCGACTGCCGCGCCGCCATAATAAACCAACGATGCGACACATTTCGTGCTCCTCTTTTTCCCTCTAGCTCGAAATATGAGAGTTTCGTTTTTGCACGTGGTTTTTCGAAGCCGCTCTAGGAGAAATGTTTCCATGCAGGATTGTCGGATTTCAGTTGACGTAAAAAATAACGTAGCTGATGCTGTCATGTTGTACTTTCTGCATTCCGTACTCGACTGCCGCGCCGCCATAATAAACCAACGATGCGACACATTTCGTGCTCCTCTTTTTCCCTCTAGCTCGAAATATGAGAGTTTCGTTTTTGCACGTGGTTTTTCGAAGCCGCTCTAGGAGAAATGTTTCCATGCAGGATTGTCGGATTTCAGCTGATGTAAAAAATAACGTAGCTGATGCTGTCATGTTGTACTTTCTGCATTCCGTACTCGACTGCCGCGCCGCCATAATAAACCAACGATGCGACACATTTCGTGCTCCTCTTTTTCCCTCTAGCTCGAAATATGAGAGTTTCGTTTTTGCATGTGGTTTTTCGAAGCCGCTCTAGGAGAAATGTTTCCATGCAGGATTGTCGGATTTCAGCTGATGTAAAAAATAACGTAGCTGATGCTGTCATGTTGTACTTTCTGCATTCCGTACTCGACTGCCGCGCCGCCATAATAAACCAACGATGCGACACATTTCGTGCTCCTCTTTTTCCCTCTAGCTCGAAATATGAGAGTTTCGTTTTTGCACGTGGTTTTTCGAAGCCGCTCTAGGAGAAATGTTTCCATGCAGGATTGTCGGATTTCAGCTGATGTAAAAAATAACGTATCTGATGCTGTCATGTTGTACTTTCTGCATTCCGTACTCGACTGCCGCGCCGCCATAATAAACCAACGATGCGACACATTTCGTGCTCCTCTTTTTCCCTCTAGCTCGAAATATGAGAGTTTCGTTTTTGCACGTGGTTTTTCGAAGCCGCTCTAGGAGAAATGTTTCCATGCAGGATTGTCGGATTTCAGCTGATGTAAAAAATAACGTAGCTGATGCTGTCATGTTGTACTTTCTGCATTCCGTACTCGACTGCCGCGCCGCCATAATAAACCAACGATGCGACACATTTCGTGCTCCTCTTTTTCCCTCTAGCTCGAAATAAGAGAGTTTCGTTTTTGCACGTGGTTTTTCGAAGCCGCTCTAGGAGAAATGTTTCCATGCAGGATTGTCGGATTTCAGCTGATGTAAAAAATAACGTAGCTGATGCTGTCATGTTGTACTTTCTGCATTCCGTACTCGACTGCCGCGCCGCCATAATAAACCAACGATGCGACACATTTCGTGCTCCTCTTTTTCCCTCTAGCTCGAAATATGAGAGTTTCGTTTTTGCACGTGGTTTTTCGAAGCCGCTCTAGGAGAAATGTTTCCATGCAGGGTTGTCGGATTTCAGTTGACGTAAAAAATAACGTAGCTGATGCTGTCATGTTGTACTTTCTGCATTCCGTACTCGACTGCCGCGCCGCCATAATAAACCAACGATGCGACACGTTTCGTGCTCCTCTTATTTCCTCTAGATCGGAAATATGAGAGTTTCGTTTTTGCACGTGGTTTTTCGAAGCCGCTCTAGGAGAAATGTTTCCATGCAGGATTGTCGGATTTCAGCTGATGTAAAAAATAACGTAGCTGATGCTGTCATGTTGTACTTTCTGCAATCCGTACTCGACTGCCGCGCCGCCATAATAAACCAACGATGCGACACATTTCGTGCTCCTCTTTTTCCCTCTAGCTCGAAATATGAGAGTTTCGTTTTTGCACGTGGTTTTTCGAACCGCTCTAGGAGAAATGTTTCCATGCAGGATTGTCGGATTTCAGTTGACGTAAAAAATAACGTAGCTGATGCTGTCATGTTGTACTTTCTGCATTCCGTACTCGACTGCCGCGCCGCCATAATAAACCAACGATGCGACACGTTTCGTGCTCCTCTTTTTCCCTCTAGATCGGAAATATGAGAGTTTCGTTTTTTCACGTGGTTTTTCGAAGCCGCTCTAGGAGAAATGTTTCCATGCAGGATTGTCGGATTTCAGCTGATGTAAAAAATAACGTAGCTGATGCTGTCATGTTGTACTTTCTGCAATCCGTACTCGACTGCCGCGCCGCCATAATAAACCAACGATGCGACACGTTTCGTGCTCCTCTTTTTCCCTCTAGATCGGAAATATGAGAGTTTCGTTTTTTCACGTGGTTTTTCGAAGCCGCTCTAGGAGAAATGTTTCCATGCAGGATTGTCGGATTTCAGCTGATGTAAAAAATAACGTAGCTGATGCTGTCATGTTGTACTTTCTGCAATCCGTACTCGACTGCCGCGCCGCCATAATAAACCAACGATGCGACACATTTCGTGCTCCTCTTTTTCCCTCTAGATCGGAAATATGAGAGTTTCGTTTTTGCACGTGGTTTTTCGAAGCCGCTCTAGGAGAAATGTTTCCATGCAGGATTGTCGGATTTCAGCTGATGTAAAAAATAACGTAGCTGATGCTGTCATGTTGTACTTTCTGCATTCCGTACTCGACTGCCGCGCCGCCATAATAAACCAACGATGCGACACATTTCGTGCTCCTCTTTTTCCCTCTAGATCGGAAATATGAGAGTTTCGTTTTTGCACGTGGTTTTTCGAAGCCGCTCTAGGAGAAATGTTTCCATGCAGGGTTGTCGGATTTCAGTTGACGTAAAAAATAACGTAGCTGATGCTGTCATGTTGTACTTTCTGCATTCCGTACTCGACTGCCGCGCCGCCATAATAAACCAACGATGCGACACATTTCGTGCTCCTCTTTTTCCCTCTAGCTCGAAATATGAGAGTTTCGTTTTTGCACGTGGTTTTTCGAAGCCGCTCTAGGAGAAATGTTTCCATGCAGGATTGTCGGATTTCAGCTGATGTAAAAAATAACGTAGCTGATGCTGTCATGTTGTACTTTCTGCATTCCGTACTCGACTGCCGCGCCGCCATAATAAACCAACGATGCGACACATTTCGTGCTCCTCTTTTTCCCTCTAGCTCGAAATATGAGAGTTTCGTTTTTGCACGTGGTTTTTCGAAGCCGCTCTAGGAGAAATGTTTCCATGCAGGATTGTCGGATTTCAGTTGACGTAAAAAATAACGTAGCTGATGCTGTCATGTTGTACTTTCTGCATTCCGTACTCGACTGCCGCGCCGCCATAATAAACCAACGATGCGACACATTTCGTGCTCCTCTTTTTCCCTCTAGATCGGAAATATGAGAGTTTCGTTTTTGCACGTGGTTTTTCGAAGCCGCTCTAGGAGAAATGTTTCCATGCAGGATTGTCGGATTTCAGCTGATGTAAAAAATAACGTAGCTGATGCTGTCATGTTGTACTTTCTGCATTCCGTACTCGACTGCCGCGCCGCCATAATAAACCAACGATGCGACACATTTCGTGCTCCTCTTTTTCCCTCTAGATCGGAAATATGAGAGTTTCGTTTTTGCACGTGGTTTTTCGAAGCCGCTCTAGGAGAAATGTTTCCATGAAGGATTGTCGGAAATCAGCTGATGTAAAAAATAACGTAGCTGATGCTGCCATGTTGTACTTTCTGCATTCCGTACTCGACTGCCGCGCCGCCATAATAAACCAACGATGCGACACATTTCGTGCTCCTCTTTTTCCCTCTAGCTCGAAATATGAGAGTTTCGTTTTTGCACGTGGTTTTTCGAAGCCGCTCTAGGAGAAATGTTTCCATGCAGGATTGTCGGATTTCAGTTGACGTAAAAAATAACGTAGCTGATGCTGTCATGTTGTACTTTCTGCATTCCGTACTCGACTGCCGCGCCGCCATAATAAACCAACGATGCGACACATTTCGTGCTCCTCTTTTTCCCTCTAGATCGGAAATATGAGAGTTTCGTTTTTGCACGTGGTTTTTCGAAGCCGCTCTAGGAGAAATGTTTCCATGCAGGATTGTCGGATTTCAGCTGATGTAAAAAATAACGTAGCTGATGCTGACATGTTGTACTTTCTGCAATCCGTACTCGACTGCGGCGCCGCCATAATAAACCCACGATGCGACACATTTCGTGCTCCTCTTTTTCCCTCTAGATCGGAAATATGAGAGTTTCGTTTTTGCACGTGGTTTTTCGAAGCCGCTCTAGGAGAAATGTTTCCATGCAGGATTGTCGGATTTCAGCTGGTGTAAAAAATAACGTAGCTGATGCTGACATGTTGTACTTTCTTCATTCCGTACTCGACTACGGCGCCGCCACAATAAACCCACTATGCGACAAATTTCGACCTCCTCTTTTTCCGTCTAGATGGGAAATATGAGAGTTTCGTTTTTGCACGTGGTTTTTCGAAGCCGCTCTAGGACAAATGTTTCCATGCAGGATTGTCGCATTTCAGCTGACGTAAAAAATAAAGTAGCTGATGCTGTCATGTTGTACTTTCTTCATTCCGTACTCGACTGCGGCGCCGCCACAATAAACCCACTATGCGACACATTTGGTCCTCCTCTTTTTCCGTCTAGATGGGAAATATGAGAGTTTCGTTTTTGCACGTGGTTTTTCGAAGCCGCTCTAGGACAAATGTTTCCATGCAGGATTGTCGCATTTCAGCTGACGTAAAAAATAAAGTAGCTGATGCTGTCATGTTGTACTTTCTTCATTCCGTACTCGACTGCGGCGCCGCCACAATAAACCCACTATGCGACACATTTGGTCCTCCTCTTTTTCCGTCTAGATGGGAAATATGAGAGTTTCGTTTTTGCACGTGGCTTTTCGAAGCCGCTCAAAGACAAATGTTTCCATGCAGGATTGTCGGATTTCAGCTGATGTAAAAAATAACGTAGCTGATGCTGTCATGTTGTACTTTCTGCATTCCGTACTCGACTGCCGCGCCGCCATAATAAACCAACGATGCGACACATTTCGTGCTCCTCTTTTTCCCTCCAGATCGGAAATATGAGAGTTTCGTTTTTGCACGTGGTTTTTCGAAGCCGCTCTAGGAGAAATGTTTCCATGCAGGATTGTCGGATTCAGCTGATGTAAAAAATAACGTAGCTGATGCTGTCATGTTGTACTTTCTGCATTCCGTACTCGACTGCCGCGCCGCCATAATAAACCAACGATGCGACACATTTCGTGCTCCTCTTTTTCCCTCTAGATCGGAAATATGAGAGTTTCGTTTTTGCACGTGGTTTTTCGAAGCCGCTCTAGGAGAAATGTTTCCATGCAGGATTGTCGGATTTCAGCTGATGTAAAAAATAACGTAGCTGATGCTGTCATGTTGTACTTTCTGCATTCCGTACTCGACTGCCGCGCCGCCATAATAAACCAACGATGCGACACATTTCGTGCTCCTCTTTTTCCCTCTAGATCGGAAATATGAGAGTTTCGTTTTTGCACGTGGTTTTTCGAAGCCGCTCTAGGAGAAATGTTTCCATGCAGGATTGTCGGATTTCAGCTGATGTAAAAAATAACGTAGCTGATGCTGTCATGTTGTACTTTCTGCATTCCGTACTCGACTGCCGCGCCGCCATAATAAACCAACGATGCGACACATTTCGTCCTCCTCTTTTTCCCTCTAGATCGGAAATATGAGAGTTTCGTTTTTGCACGTGGTTTTTCGAAGCCGCTCTAGGAGAAATGTTTCCATGCAGGATTGTCGGATTTCAGCTGATGTAAAAAATAACGTAGCTGATGCTGTCATGTTGTACTTTCTGCATTCCGTACTCGACTGCCGCGCCGCCATAATAAACCAACGATGCGACACATTTCGTGCTCCTCTTTTTCCCTCTAGATCGGAAATATGAGAGTTTCGTTTTTGCACGTGGTTTTTCGAAGCCGCTCTAGGAGAAATGTTTCCATGCAGGATTGTCGGATTTCAGCTGATGTAAAAAATAACGTAGCTGATGCTGTCATGTTGTACTTTCTGCATTCCGTACTCGACTGCCGCGCCGCCATAATAAACCAACGATGCGACACATTTCGTGCTCCTCTTTTTCCCTCTAGATCGGAAATATGAGAGTTTCGTTTTTGCACGTGGTTTTTCGAAGCCGCTCTAAGAGAAATGTTTCCATGCAGGATTGTCGGATTTCAGTTGACGTAAAAAATAACGTAGCTGATGCTGTCATGTTGTACTTTCTGCATTCCGTACTCGACTGCCGCGCCGCCATAATAAACCCACAATGCGACACATTTCGTCCTCCTCTTTTTCCCTCTAGATCGGAAATATGAGAGTTTCGTTTTAGCACGTGGTTTTTCGATGCCACTGTAGGATAAATGTTTCCATGCAGGATTGTCGTATTTCAGCTGACGTAAAAAATAAAGTAGCCGATGCTGTCATGTTGTACTTTCTTCATTCCGTACACGACAGCGGCGGCACCACAATAAACCCCCTATGCGACACATTTCATCCTCCTCTTTTTTCCGCTTGATCGGAAATATGCGAGTTTCGTTTTTGCACGTGGCTTTTCGAAGCCGCTCTAGGACAAATGTTTCCATGCAGGATTGTCGCATTTCAGCTGATGTAAAAAATAACGTAGCTGATGCTGACATGTTGTACTTTCTGCATTGCGTGCTCGACCGCGGCGCCGCCACAATAAACCCACTATACGACACATTTCGTCCTCCTCTTTTTCCCTCTAGATCGGAAATATGAGAGTTTCGTTTTTGCACGTGGTTTTTCGAAGCCGCTCTAGGAGAAATGTTTCCATGCAGGATTGTCGGATTTCAGCTGATGTAAAAAATAACGTAGCTGATGCTGTCATGTTGTACTTTCTGCATTCCGTACTCGACTGCCGCGCCGCCATAATAAACCAACGATGCGACACATTTCGTGCTCCTCTTTTTCCCTCTAGATCGGAAATATGAGAGTTTCGTTTTTGCACGTGGTTTTTCGAAGCCGCTCTAGGAGAAATGTTTCCATGCAGGATTGTCGGATTTCAGCTGATGTAAAAAATAACGTAGCTGATGCTGTCATGTTGTACTTTCTGCATTCCGTACTCGACTGCCGCGCCGCCATAATAAACCAACGATGCGACACATTCGTGCTCCTCTTTTTCCCTCTAGATCGGAAATATGAGAGTTTCGTTTTTGCACGTGGTTTTTCGAAGCCGCTCTAGGAGAAATGTTTCCATGCAGGATTGTCGGATTTCAGCTGATGTAAAAAATAACGTAGCTGATGCTGTCATGTTGTACTTTCTGCATTCCGTACTCGACTGCCGCGCCGCCATAATAAACCAACGATGCGACACATTTCGTGCTCCTCTTTTTCCCTCTAGATCGGAAATATGAGAGTTTCGTTTTTGCACGTGGTTTTTCGAAGCCGCTCTAGGAGAAATGTTTCCATGCAGGATTGTCGGATTTCAGCTGATGTAAAAAATAACGTAGCTGATGCTGTCATGTTGTACTTTCTGCATTCCGTACTCGACTGCCGCGCCGCCATAATAAACCAACGATGCGACACATTCGTGCTCCTCTTTTTCCCTCTAGCTCGAAATATGAGAGTTTCGTTTTTGCACGTGGTTTTTCGAAGCCGCTCTAGGAGAAATGTTTCCATGCAGGATTGTCGGATTTCAGTTGACGTAAAAAATAACGTAGCTGATGCTGTCATGTTGTACTTTCTGCATTCCGTACTCGACTGCCGCGCCGCCATAATAAACCCACAATGCGACACATTTCGTCCTCCTCTTTTTCCCTCTAGATCGGAAATATGAGAGTTTCGTTTTAGCACGTGGTTTTTCGATGCCACTGTAGGATAAATGTTTCCATGCAGGATTGTCGTATTTCAGCTGACGTAAAAAATAAAGTAGCCGATGCTGTCATGTTGTACTTTCTTCATTCCGTACACGACAGCGGCGGCACCACAATAAACCCCCTATGCGACACATTTCATCCTCCTCTTTTTTCCGCTTGATCGGAAATATGCGAGTTTCGTTTTTGCACGTGGCTTTTCGAAGCCGCTCTAGGACAAATGTTTCCATGCAGGATTGTCGCATTTCAGCTGATGTAAAAAATAACGTAGCTGATGCTGACATGTTGTACTTTCTGCATTGCGTGCTCGACCGCGGCGCCGCCACAATAAACCCACTATACGACACATTTCGTCCTCCTCTTTTTCCTCTAGATCGGAAATATGAAAGTTTCGTTTTTGCACGTGTTTTTTCGAGGCCGCTCTAGGACAAATGTTTCCATGCAGGATTGTCGCATTTCAGCTGACGTAAAAAATAAAGTAGCTGATACTGTCATGTTGTACTTTCTTCATTCCGTACTCCACTGCGGCGCCGCCACAATAAACCCACTATGCGACACATTTCGTCCTCCTCTTTTTCCCTCTAGATGGGAAATATGAGAGTTTCGTTTTTGCACGTGGTTTTTCGAAGCCGCTCTAGGACAAATGTTTACATACAGGATTGTCACATTTCAGCTGACGTAAAAAATAAAGTAGCTGATCTTGTCATGTTGTACTTTCTTCATTCCGTACTCGACTGCGGCGCCGCCATAATAAACCCACGATGCGACACATTTCGTGCTCCTCTTTTTCCCTCTAGATCGGAAATATGAGAGTTTCGTTTTTGCACGTGGTTTTTCGAAGCCGCTCTAGGACAAATGTTTCCATGCAGGATTGTCGCATTTCAGCTGACGCAAAAAATAACGTAGCTGATGCTGTCGTATTTTCCACTTTTTCATTCCGTACACCACTGCGGCGGCGCCATGCACATTAAGCCCACTATTCGATACATTTCGCCCTCCTGTTTTCCCTCTAGATCGGAAATATGAGAGTTTCGTTTTTGCACGTGGTTTTTCGAAGCCGCTCTATGACGAATGTTTCCATGCAGGATTGTCGCATTTCAGCTGACGTAAAAAATAACGTAGCTGATGCTGTCCTATTTTACACTTTTTCATTCCGTACACCACTGCGGCGGCGCCATGCACATTAAGCCCAGTATTCGACACATTTGGCCCTCCTGTTTTTCCCTCTACATCGGAAATATGAGAGTTTCGTTTTTGCAGGTGGTTTTTCGAAGCCGCTCTATGACAAATGTTTCCATGCAGGATTGTCGCATTTCAGCTGACGTAAAAAATAACGTAGCCGATGCTGTCATGTTTTACACTTTTTCATTCCGTACACCACTGCGGCGGCGCCATGCACATTAAGCCCACTATTCGACACATTTCGCCCTCCTGTTTTTCCCTCTAGATCGGAAATATGAGAGTTTCGTTTTTGCACGTGGTTTTTCGAAGCCACTCTAGGACAAATGTTTCCATGCAGGTTATTCGCATTTCAGCTGACGTAAAAAATAACGTAGCTGATGCTGTCATATTTTACACTTTTTCATTCCGTACACCACTGCGGCGGCGCCATGCACATTAATCCCACTATTCGACACATTTCGCCCTCCTGTTTTTCCCTCTAGATCGGAAATATGAGAGTTTTGTTTTTGCACGTGGTTTTTCGAAGCCACTTTAGGACAAATGTTTCCATGCAGGATTGTCGCATCTCAGCTGACGTAAAAAATAACGTAGCTGATGCTGTCATATTTTACACTTTTTCATTCCGTACACCACTGCGGCGGCACCATGCACATTAAGCCCACTATTCGACACATTTCGCCCTCCTGTTTTTCCGTCTAGATCGGAAATATGAGAGTTTCGTTTTTGCACGTGGTTTTTCGAAGCCACTCTAGGACAAATGTTTCCATGCAGGATTGTCGCATTTCAGCTGACGTAAAAAATAACGTAGCTGATGCTGTCATATTTTACACTTTTTCATTCCGTACACCACTGCGGCGGCGCCATGCACACTAAGCCCACTATTCGACACAATTCGCCCTCCTGTTTTTCCCTCTAGATCGGAAATATTAGAGTTTCGTTTTTGCACGTGGTTTTTCGAAGCCACTCTAGGACAAATGTTTCCATGCAGGATTGTCGCATCTCAGCTGACGTAAAAAATAACATAGCTGA